>NW_016176298.1:0-9333 GCF_001687245.7 Rhagoletis zephyria
GTTTGCCAAATTGCGAAAATAGGTTTCTTAGCATTTTGCTCTAGCGTCGTAAAGAAGTGCTTAAATTTTGTACACAAACATGCTATTTGGGGGCTCTTCGAGGAATCCAGTTCTGCAATTATCTTTTTCTTAAAATTTCCACCAGAGGGAGTAGCAGTGAAAATTTTTAAATTTTCTTCAAAAGATATTTTCGCAATTTAGCAAACTGCAAATTGATTTTAGACCCATGATTTTTTCGAAAAATTCGCTTGGAATTAGACGTGGAAATCACCAACGCTATACGCGCATAGTAAAAAAAATTGACCCGCCCTAACGTACATACATATATACATTCATATGCACATACTTCGACTATCGCCTGTTGTCATCTGGGAAAATCGCTTGCATTCTTTTGTATTTCACTGCCCCAGCTTATAGTTAGTTCACTGCTTGTAAAATATTTCCATAAAAGTTTTATTAGAAAATAAATATAAAATAAACAAGGACAAGCTTGACATACAGACACATGTTGGCAAACATTAAGCTGGTATATTCAAGTACATACTTCAGGATCATAGCCTATGATTCATAGGTATCTGCTAACCATTTTCACATTATTGATGAGTTGATTCTACAGAAAAAAGGACACAGGTATTTGAGTTGGTCAAACTAGCAAATGTAACAGCTGCCGCATAGATTTATTTATTTTTGTTTTCAGTAATAAAACGTCATGATCTACAAAACTATGAAAATTCATAACTAAGCATAGATAATTCTGACCGAAAGCTGCTTGGGACTTTTTTTTACGATGTATGTACATATGTACATATGTATGTAGCCAAAACAGTTTTAGAAATGATTTATTTACTGAGTTCTTTGTTTAGCGTGAAACAATAAAATTAATTCTAATTTTGTCACTCGTTGTTCTTGGCAATCCTATTTAGCTCAAAACGCGGTCACATCCCACGGGATGCTTTAAGCCGCGCCATATACAGTTCAGTAGATTTAATTTTTAGACTTGAGCAATTTTCTACAGCTAAGGGACAACATATTGCCCTACTTTTGAATGGTAAGTTGCTAAAGAACCTATGGAAGTATTAGAGCTCACAGACAGACTGCCAATACATGACACTTAATAACTCTATCCCGCTTTAGAGAGTCCAATGTATTCAGAATTTTTCTATAAAGAAACGAGGCTACAGTCTTACTGACAAAAATTGTGGAACTTACATATGTATGTATGTATTATCTTACGAATTCGCCCTAACGAAAAAAGTCCTGTGTCAATAAATATTTATTTTATATTTATTTTCATGTGCAATTTTGTTTGAATTTTTTTTTTTTTATATACAGACTTGTCATATAAATTATTTTCATGTCTGTTACCGGCCAAACCCGGTCTTAGGACAACTGACTAGATCAGGCGCCACAGTATTTTTGAATAGAACTCCTTTCTACGTAAGCGGCCTTCGGCCGCGCTTAAAAAAAAATAATCCTCATCAGTCCAACTCCCACTACGCAGTCCACAATATGGTTGCGTCCAACTTGATTCCGCGTTAGACGGACGTATCGGATCTAGATAGAACTAGTTTCGACCAGGAAAAACTAGTTTGTCCTAAGATCGGGTTTTGCCGGTAACATATACATTTTTTATATAAAATTTGAGCTTTATTTTTTTTTTATATTTTCCAAATACCGTAGAATGTCAAAAAAGTTAACCCAAATGTCCCAAGAATGTATGTATGTATGTATGTAGATAATTTATGTTTCCGATATAACAAATTTTCAGTTTAACGAATGGTCCTGACATTATATAATTCGTTGTACTGGAGAACCACTATATGTACATACTAGGGCGGGGTTTTTTTTTATTATGCGCGTAAAGCATATGAGGATTCTACGTGTAATTCTAAGCAAATTTTCTGAAGAAACTATGGGTCTAAATCAAATTACGAGAATAGGTTTCGATGCAAATGTTAAAATGATCACTGTTGGGCCCTCCGGTGGAAGTTTTAAGAAAAAGTTAAGTGCAGAAATGGACTCCTCATACCAAAAAACCCCCTATAGCATATTTTTATACAAAATTAAAGCACGGCTTTACGACACTACAGCAAAATGCTAAGAAACCTATTTTCGCAATTTGACAAACTCCAAATTGATTTTAGACCCGTAGTGTCTTCGGCAAATTCTCTTAGAATTACACATGGGGTCCTTCTGTGCTAGATCCGCCCTATTGCATACATAAATATGTATATGTAAATGTACCACATTGTTTTGGAATCTACCACACACTGATGTAGCCTTCATCGATTCGCCACTTCACTGCTCACTATGTTTGAGTTCCGGTCGCTTAATAACGAAAAATTTTGAATGTGAAATCAACAACAAAGTTAGCTTGCAAGTATAGATAAGGTGGCCATATTTATTAGAGCCGAATACGCGACAAAAAATAATTTTGCAAATTTTTTCCGCAGTGTTTTCCCCGAAACAGTATCCTTATAGTAACATCACAAATTTGTAGGATAATTTTCTCGAGATTTTTACTCCGTAAAACTTGTTAAGAAATTCGTTAAATTTCAGTATGATAAAGTGCAGCTTAAAGTCGGTAAGGCTTACCACTAATTTTTTGAATTTATTTTTTTTGGTTGACGGTGTTACGCATTTTTTTCATAAAAAGTATGTATGTTCGACCATTTTTTTGAAAGAGAAGCACTTTCAACTCACAATTTATTATACTCAATTTTAATGAGTTACAAAACTGCAACCAAATTTTTTTTCTAACGATAAAGTTTGAAATATTGGTGAAACATTGCAGAATTAATTTTTATAGCTTTTTGTACAAAGTTGGAAATTTGGTATATATGGGTTTTGTTAGGAAAATCGCTTTACTTTCATAAAATAAATAATGAACATTAAATAAACTAAGGAAAAATAGCCAAAACTTACTAAAATATCGAGTCCTAATTTCTATTTGGCCACTGTATGTATTCCTCGATTCGAATCACAGGCATTCAGATTAAAAAATAATAACTATTTATAAAGAAAATTACGATTATATACCAACATCACTTAAAACTCGTGCATATGTAGGCATGCCAATTTATGAGCTGTTAAGGCGTCGGAACATTCTAAAATTCCGGTTCCGCCTTTTATCAGCGAGTTAATTCGTTCTATTACAACGGCTCTCAAACTGCCAATGAGTGTAGGTTTAAGTGTTCGCCTAAATGTATGCTTGGAAATTTAGTCGATCAAGTACGGAGTAAACTAAGCGCTTGAAACTGCACGGCGGCGGCATGTATGTGAATACTTACATATGCACAAACTTAATACATACTTACATATCTATACATTGCAGGTATATAAAAGATCTTGCATATAAAAAAAAATAATTATGTAATAAATTGATAAAAAAATATATTTTCTGAATGTGACAAAAAATTTTTCATCATATAAAATAATTACTAAAAAAAATTTATAGCCAGAAATTAATAAAAAACAATTAAAAAATTCTAAGTTCGGGTGGAGCCGAACATTAAATACCCGGCGCAAGTATTAAATATAGTTTTTCACCTTTCTGAAAACTACCGTTACATGGTAAGAAGAGTGGCTTTACCCCTATTTCTAACAATTTCGATATTATGTTCAGTTATACTTAATGAGATAAATTTATATAGTTAGATGTAGGCGGTATCACGCCCACTTTCCAAAATTCTATAATAATGTTACTTCCTTTCAAGGAATTGTTAGTATAAATTTTGAGTAATTTAGCGTCCTTAAATTTAGAAACATCGAAGCTTCAAGAATTTCTGAAGGCATGAACAAAGTATATTTTTATATGGAAGAAAATGCGCAACACCCTCGGCAAAAAAAAAATCTAAAAAATCAGCGGTAATATTTAGTTACTTGATACTTGCACTTTATTATATCTACTAAAATTGAACGGGCTACAAAACTGCGTACCGAAAATTTTTCTAAAAATTCTGAATAAAAAGTTTGAAATTTTGATGCATTTTTTTTTTTTTGAAGTTTAATTCATTTTCATGAATTTTTTACTAAGTTTACAAGAATCATTTATATTTTTTTTGGTATAGAAAGAGCTATATTTTAAATAAAAATTTGCGAGAAAGATTTATTATGGAAAACTTTTTGAATATTGTGAAAAAAATCTAATACGAATCCTTCCGCGAGTGACTGTATGTATGTATGTATTTGAAAAAAAATTAGAGATCGAAACTAAAATATTTCTTTAAAAGAAAAATTCTTAAAGAAATGCAGTACGAATGTTATGAATAAACCTACAAGAATTTATGTTAATTAAACTTACCTTGATAATTCATAAAACTGTGCGCATTTTTCCACATCTGAAGAGATTAAGATTATTATTTTCTATAAACTTGAGCCTTTTCCATAAAAAGGTTATACACACACACAAAATTAGCACTTGAGGCATTTTATATTTTCGCAATTTAAAAGTTTAACACTTTAGATTAAAACAAAACTGTCAAAATAAACTAGCGAAATTGATAACTATTAACTCATCGATAAGCACTTCACTGGAAAAGAGACGATTTTGCAAGAAAACGAATGGGATCTAGTTACCTAGATGTCGAGCAGCCATTTTAAAATTTGCAGCGCAAAGCATTTATATTCCGCCGCATTTTTGGACCACTATGTCTTTTTATAACTTTAATTGAACGCTTTTCACATTCACTATATTTGCAAATTAAAAACGGCATGTAACACTTGGCAAATAGCATTAATTATATATAATATTTTTTTTGCACCACACTTCTCTTCATAATTAATAAATTCACTGTAACTAAAACCACGCGAATTTTAATCGCACCTCACGCGGCAACAACCGAATAATGACTGACTATGCATTTGTACAAGTGCGTGTGTGTGTGTAGTCGGCGCCACTCTCGCAGCAGCACTAGAGAAGTTTCAGTTTTAAATCGGAAGTTTTGGCGTGCATTCTAGAGGTGGGTAACTCATTGAATTTGAGCGAGTTAACTCAATTACTCAAGCTCCTTTTAGTGAGTCAGCTTACTTAGGGTTTACACCGGATAATATTGTCAAGAAAATTATGTCAAAATGATGTGTTTGTTGTAATATGAATTCGCCGTGTTTCGCCCGGCGAACGGCGAAGTTTGCCGAATTGGGCGATGCCGTCGTTCACCGTTCGCTCCGCCTACTTTAACAGAATTAGAGCAGTAGCGAAAACAGCTGATACCATTCAGTCGTACTTATAATTTAAATGACCATATTTTGAAAAACGAAACCATATTTAGAAATGATGAAATGATAACAAATATGAATGTAAGGCAAGGGGAATGATTATAAGTTATTTTATTTTAAGCCAGATTTAACGAATCGTGCACTGCATTTTTTAACCAACAAAAATAGTTCGTGTTATATGTTGGTTTCTTCTAAATCTTTGAAAGCAAAAAAAAAACATGCGCCCACCCTTGATATGCACTGCCGCCATCGCCCAGCAGAGCGATATAAATAAATCTATCGCTACGAAAAGCCTCCGAGCAAACTTCGCATTTCGCATTTGGCTTTGTGCTTCTGAATGTCAAAATGATGTGTTTGTTGTGTGAATGAATTCTCCTTGTTTAAAACAAACACGTCATTTTGACATTCAGAATGACCGCGTCGAAAATCTAATTTCGCCAGTAACCCCACCTTGTATAAATTCGCCTTGTGCCAGCGGTTGTTCTAATTTTGAAAGCGGGAGTTTCGCTGTGGTGAGTTCGCTGGCATTGTGTTTCCACGGTAACTTAAACCAAGTCAAATTTACACAAGGTGGTGTTGTATGATCAGCTGATTTTTTCGCCTTACATGTATTTTGTTTTTGCTTTTACTGATTTGACAGCACACCCATCACAAGCAAACACAAACGATATATTACTCATAGATTCGAAAAGTGACAATTAAAATCACTTAAAAATTAAAATAAGGGCCATTATGTAAAATTTTCAATGCAAAGAATAGTCAAAACTGGTCAAAATGTCGCACTGCTATTATTTCGCTCAAAGGTATATATATGTGTTAACAGGTCCGAATAGTTATATTTAAGTGTTCTTCCACTTTGTAATTGTAATATTGTGTTACATTAATTACATTAAAAATAGATACTATTTCTAAATATGTGGTTCTTAAAATGTCTTAAAAGAAAGCAACTTCAATTTTGGGGCACTTTCATCTCCTTTTTGGCACTATTTTTGCAGTCCATTAGGCTCATTATGAAATTTTAGAATTCCATCCTTGGTTTGGCTTGCCCGGCAAACGAGCGAGCGCCGCTTGCTTGCACGCGCTCCTATTAAAACGAGCGAGGCTGCTGTGTGCTGCCTCGCTCTCAGTGCGGAGGCGAGTAGCTGTCTGGATACTCGCTCGGATAGGTATGATGAGTGAGCGAGCGCTCCGAGTGTACTATACATACGGTGACCATAAATATATTTTGAAAATGCAGGACAATTTTTCAAAAAATTTACCTACATATAATTCCGTAGTATAAAAATAAAAGCGCAAACAGTCAACGACGTAGCGTAGACGTAGGTTGACGCAGACACGATCTACCTTATGCGATTCGCGTGTTAACGAAAACTCACCTCCCACCGCATGGCGGTGACGTTGCCGTTGCTTCTCTCTCTCTCTATCAACAGTCAATTTTATATGTATGCTGCTACGTACGTCAACCTACGTTTACGCTACGTCGTTGACTAACTGAGCTTTAACAAAAATATACTACATATATACATTCCTCGTCATTTGAATAGCGCACCCTTTTCTTGATTTTCTATCATACAAAGTATGTTTGACAAAATTTTTATATGGAAGAAAATGCGCAGCACCGTCAACAAAAAAAATTGTCGCCCCTGTTTATTTTTTTTTTTAATTTTCAAAATTTTTTTTAATGGGATGTAGACGTAGAATATGCTATATTTTTATAAAAAGTTAATGAATATTAAACAAACAAAAGGAAAACTGTACCTACTAAGTACTAAAAGGATGCGCTATTCAAATAACGAAGAACGAAATGGCTAAACTAAGTTAAGCTGAGTTGGAGAAATCAGCCTTATTTCTTTAACCGCGGAAATTCCAAAAACCTAATTTTCCCGAGTATTTTTGGATCACTCTAATATATATACATACATACATTCATACATACATGCACATATGTATGTACTTATACACAATCACTCACCTATAAACTTCCGATAATTTTTTTTCAATTCATTTCATGAAAATCTCGCCAAACTGCTGTAAATTTTATATTCAAACATACGAAACCGAGCAACACTTCACAACTTTGCACTATTTTACATATTTATATACTTACATACATATGTATGTAAGCAAACTCATTTTATTTTCTATTCACAAATGCACTAAACATTACACCATCTCATTTTAAACACTTCAACTTTGCACTAGAAATTTTATCTAATAAATATGCATAAATTTACTGAACACAAATTGTGCTTTAACTCGCAATTAAAACTAGACTTCAAAAACGTTTACCGACCGCGAACCCACGCACCGAATGCACTAGAGATGTGTAACTCAGCACAGAGCGGAGCTATTGAACCAGGGCTGCCAGACGTTTAGAGTCTAAAATCCGTACACAGACAAAAAGTGGTGGGTGGAAAATCCGTACGAAATCCGTACGCTCAAATTTGTTTGGCGAGCAAAACAAATCGCTTGTTGATCGGACTTCTACCACATTGTGGTAGATCTGCCAATATTTTGAGCATCTAGGACATCAACCACATAGGTCTGAAATCGACCACATTTTCGCGTTTTTGAGTACCTAGTTTTATTTTTGCTCGAAATAATTCTTTTAATTTTAAGAGCAAAAATTGTCCAACACTAAACACTATATGATATATGATAACACTAAACACTATATGATACATGATATAATACAAGATTTCGCATTCCCGGCGACGATGAAATTTCTCAAGTAAAAGTAAAAAAACTGTAAATTAGTAAATTTTCTCAGTAATAAATTTTTCGACAGGAAACGTGGTTTTACTGTGTTATGCTATCTGTACACTTGTCATCCAATCATAGTAGCGTTATCGTCTCGATTTGAAATTTTGAGCCAAGCACATGCATTTCAAAAGAGATTGGCACACTTGTCGTTATCGGCTAGTTATCGGCAAATCGTAGAAGATGCAGAAACGGATAAGTACGGCACTGTCGTTTGCTTAGCGTTGTGCACGCATTGTTTGTTAACATTTTATGGGGAAAAATGCTTGAAAAAGTTAATATTTGCATCAAAATTGCAAAAAATTTGCGTTTTTTGCATAAAATCTGTGGAAATTATTAAAACGTGGATAGTTGCATTAAAATTCAATAAATGTTAGCGTTTTAACTATAAAATATGACGAAATTGTAAAAAGTCTCCGCGTGCGTGCACAAAACAGGCTTCGGGAAATGAAAAGAAGAGATATTACTGAAAAATTATGTCCAGAATTGTTGCAGCACAGTCCATATTATAAAAATTACAAGTTTTTGTAAATATTTCGCGAAAATATCAATGAATTTTTAGACGCCAAATGAATTGAAATATTACGACCGAATGTGCCAAAGTGTAGTCGTCATGTAATCGTTGCATCATGATTATGACGATGAAGCGACTATGATTGGACGACCAATGTGCAGAAAGCCTTATTGAGTCATATTATATTTTAGAAGTGAGTCTGTGCCTGTGACACACTACTGGGAACAGCGTTGCCGCGAATCATTTTTAGCGGTAGCCCAATTCCGTTAAAAAAAAGGCTAAAAAAGAGCTAAAAAAGTCGTTGTGGCTAAAAATTGTAGCTAAATTTTTTACTTACATATACATATATAAGTATACACGCAAACATTTTCAATAAGTAGTGGTATAGAAAAACAATGTATTCTGAAAAAAAAGCTAATATTTTATCCAACCTAAAACCTTTTTGTATAAAATGAGGTCGAGGAAAGATCGAAATAACTAGAGCCGAAATTTCATAATTTTTCTACCATTTTGTTGAACATTGTTTTTTTTTGAAATTCGCAACTGCAATATCGTGAACTTAATCTTCCACAAACACGGGTTTGACCCATATAGGGCAAGAAATTTCCGCCAAAATACTTTTTACTTAGAAAATTTTGCTAATTTCACCACCCACGGCATGCTGGTACAACCATAAAATTTTCAAATAGTTTTTAAAGTTGCACCAGCAGCTGGTACAATCACACCACAAGAACATACACGGTCAATCGACTTGATGGGCCATTTAACAAATAAGGCATATTAAGGGCCGTAAACTTATCTATTTTAAACTATAGTAGTATAAAAACGTAAGGAACATACAA
>NW_016176299.1:0-9332 GCF_001687245.7 Rhagoletis zephyria
GACATCTATTTAGCTGAGTTTAAAGTACTCCTCAAAATTATTTTCGACTCAAAGCCTTATACAAAATCGTAGTTTTATACCCGCCTTGCAATATTTAATTTATTTTAGCAATAGGTACAGCTGAGTTAAAATTATCAAATAGGTGCAGCTCTGCATAAAAAATATTTTCAACAGCAATCTTTCTTAAACCCCATTACACCATTTCAGATACGTTGTCTGGTTTTTTCCCGCGTCCTCTTTTGCAGTAAAAAAAAATCCCGGAAATAGCAATAAATAACGGACATTTCCTTTTACAGTGTGGAAGAGGATGTATGTGTTTATGCTTATTTACCGCTGTAAAAGCTACCGGTTGTGAAATAATTTAACTCGCATCTGCATTGTAAATTGGTACACATTAATCGATACAACTTTACCTAAAAGTGGTGAACTTTTCATTGTTTACCGAAGTATGCCACAGATGGCGCCGTAAATGTGCTGTACCCAAATATATTTCAATCGGAAACTGCAATAAAAGAATGTGTCTTGGATAAGTGCCGTTTGTGTTGAGTTTAATTCACCACACTTATACGAGGTCAGTTTCTGCTGGAATAAACTAAAGAAAGCAGACACGGTTTCAAACGATAACAGCCGATTTCTCAGTGGATGTTTAATTATAATCAAAAGATTATCTCTTCTTGTCTGTTTCTCACTCTATTTAATCGATGATTAACTCATACTTAATTCGCCAACATTGGGCAGTTAACTATTGGTTTACTAATTATTTGTTAACTCCCCACGGGGCACCGAAATTGCGCATATGGAAACTGTGCATTTAGACATTATTTCGGTTTCAACCGAAACTGTGCATGTATGCTTTATTTCGGTTTTAAACCGAAACTGTGCATGTATGCATTACTTCGTTTTTTTTCATATGCATTATTTCGCTTTTAAAACGAAAGTATGCATATGCATAATTTCGGTATTTTCTCATATGCATTATTTCGGTTTTCAACCGAAACTGTGCATGTATGCATTACTTCGGGTTTTTCATATGCATTATTTCGGTTTTCAACCGAAACTGTGCATGCATGCATTATTTCGGTTTTTGTTATATGCATTATTTCGGTTTTCNTATGCATTATTTCGTATGCACAGTTTCCATATGCACAATTTCAGGGTGCCACTCCCCACTACTAACGGCAACAGGATGCCTTCTCTGTCGTCTGAACATTATCTACCCCGCAAGCCCCAAATGTTCCCAGTGGGCAGGATCCGAATACGAAGTGGAAGTGCTTCTTTTTCTAAGCTGCAAAATGCTGCGCTGACATTCCTGTGTTTCAGGCCAACGATTATAATATCATCAGCATACGTCAGCAGCATTGTTCTTTTGCTGTATATGGTGCCGCTGCGATTCAGATTGACATAGTGAATCACTTTTCCTAAAACCTCGTTTGGCCTCAAAAGTTGCGCTTAACGTCACTCTACATAGCCGTTTTAGTTTTGCGGCGATGCCGAAGTTAGACATGTCATCGTACAGGCAACTTCTCTTCGTGCTCTCAAAACCAGCTTATAAATCCAGAGAAAGATGGTGTGTCTTTACCAGAATTTGACGTGCTGTGAAAATCTGGTCAATAATGAACTTACCGAGGTCTGAAGCCACACGGGTAAGTTCATGTCAATTGCTTCGTGTAGAGCTTCAATATTAAGAAGGCGGGATCTCACTTCTTGTGGATTGGACAAAATACAACGAGACTCCAATTTTCGGCATGTATTTATCAGACGAAATTCCTCTTAAAAATTGGTACATGCGCCCGACCAGCTCTTAGCCTCCTGCTTTGAACAACTCAGCCGGTATACCGTCGGCTCCGTGGACTTTGTTGTTGATCCGAAGCCGCCTTATTCCTGTTCTCACCGCAGCTTGGCCAAGTGGAGGAACGTGAACTTCATCCCTATACATTGCATCGGGTTCTTGTTCATCAAACGCTTCACCTGTGTCTCCATTCAGAAGCGTCAAGATGTTTAGCTTCCACATTTCAAGCCGCATTCATGTCTACCAGCATCTCAAGATCTTCGAATTCACGTAGTTTTGCCTCTGGTTTCTTAGTTTTTAATATATGTCTCTCCTGAACCTCTTTCGCGCCGTCTTGAAGAGATTGGGAGATAGATACCCAGTGTTCATTTAAATCCAGTCGATAAAAAGCTTCTTGTTTATGCAGGATTGAGAGTCGATTGTGAAATTTTTCGCACGTTCTTCATTTCACAGAGGCGCACGCGGAGCTTGGCTGTAAAAAGGTAGTGATCGGATCGTTGTTGGCTCTTCGAATAGAACGCACATCAAGAACCTCGAAGTGTATCTTCCGTCTATCACGACATAATCTATTTTCCTCTTTGTTCTTTGATCAGGCGACACCCAAGTGGCTTTGTGGATGTTTCGATTCCGGGGCCTGGTAGTACTAACAATCATGTTCCACGCCGCCGCAAAGTCGATCGGCCTACCTCCGTTGTCGGTGGTGTTGTGGCTTTGATGCGGATCGTGGCGACTCGTTCACTGATGGCAGTGAACCTCGAGATGAGGTATCTTAGTATTTGCACAACCATAAATCCCACACAAAATTTGTGCGCCGTCTCATGGCAGCTGCAATAGATGCAGCCGTGTACCGCCCATCGCATATCCTGGTTTACAGTGATGTCAGCCTTATACCTTGTGAGCACATCCAGAAATTGGATGCAGGGACCTTCCCTATAGAGGTTCTGGACATTTCAAGTGTATATACGTAAATCATACTCCTTAATTCGTGAGCGAGGGTCATCAACGTTTGGCGGACAGTCATCTGAGGCAATTTGGTTTTTTCTTTTAATGGAAAGCGTTTTTACGTGGCTGGTACCAAGCCCACCGCCCAACCACTACTGAGATGAGTGGCTTTTCAACCAGATACACGTTTATATAGCGCGCCACTTGCTGCACGACAGACGCCCGCTTGCAGCCGCACCTACTTGTGAGCAGACGCTGCAGGCTGCAGTGAACCCTTAAACTGAAGCTACCTCTCTTTCTGCTGAGACCCAAAGCTCCACTCTAGTTGGTTACCGCATCCCGCACATGGGTTGCTCACCTTATCCAGAATGCGCGAACGAGGAGGCAAGAGTCGGGATTGAGTATTGCCGTGCAACTGCAAATGCATAGCCATTACACTCCATTATATATATACATATGTATGTACATATACATGCGCATTATATGTTTAAAATATTTAACCCAATTTCCCAAATAAAATTTATCGCAAAATGTGTTGCACAGTCGTTTATTACTTACTTAATACAAATCAGCAATAAACCAAGATATGTAAAAAGCATAGTTCTCGTCAATTGAAAGTAATTGAAACACTCACTGCAAATGCATTCTGATGTGATCATTCTCTGTATAAAATTAAGTATTTGTATGTACTTAGGGATGTCAATCCCGGTATCCCGGGACCCCGGTGTTTTTGAGGTCTCGAAAAATTTCGAAAAATCGAATTGATAGTAAGAACTTGTTTATGAATTTTGAAGTATGATTAATGTTTTTTTTTCATTAATCATTACTTTCAAAAGTACCTAGTCCATTGTCATTTGTGATGTATACGTTCCTCATTCACATGTTTTTTTTTATATAAAATTTAAAAAAAATATTTGTCTATAAAATTTGTATGATTTAATAAATATCGCTAGCTTAGAGTGGAAAGTTGCTAAGTCCCAATTTAGAAATTGTACAGGAGAGGAAAAACATCGTATAGCCATTTTCTTCAAGTATTTCGCAAAACATTGAATACAACATTTTACCTGTTTAAATCAAAGCAAAACTCCATACGAATCAGAGGGATTCGATATTTATTAGCAACTTTTCACTCTAAGCTAGCGATATGTGAGTGTTACAATCAGTTTAAGTAAATTTTAAATATTTTTATTTCATGTTATGTTAAATCAGGGACCGTAACAGTTACAACTTTTATTAAAAACATCGTCTTTAATAATTATTTTTTGAGCTTTATTTAATCACTCCTTAAATAACTGTTATTTCTGACTTTTATTTTATAAATTCAATATAACAATTATTTTTGATTTTTATCTAAAAAATCTGCAAATAAAAATAATTTTTGATGTTTAAATTATATGTTTTAGATAACAGTTATCGAAGACTTTTATAAATAAAAGTCATAAATAAAAATCTGTCACTGAACTTTATTTTTAAATCATACTATATAAAAGCCATTTTTATAAGTCGTAGTAAACTTTGGTTCTTAACTGCGAAAAATGTAAATGACTTTTATACGAATGATCCAAAAAATAAAAGTCGTTGACTGATTTATATGGACGACTGTTAAAAGTACAAGTCCTGACTGATTTTTATTGATGACTTTTATAAATATAAGACATATACCTCTATTCTGTATCAGTGAGAAATTTTTTTACAGTTTTCTTACGGAAAAATATATGAAACCATTTTCGTTTTTCAGTTACAAAAGTTTTGTCGCCTATACAGAATTGGGCTGATAATATAAAAATCAAAAATAATTGTTATTTTTTAATTTTCAAATTTGAGTCTCGGCGAAAAAAAGGAATCGATTGGTATGTCTCACTTAGTTGTAGAACCTTTCCTCCATAGTGATTTTTTCAATGGAAGTTTCCATCAATAACTGTTATGTTCGGCCCCTGGTTTGAATGCTTTCAGATATTGACTTTTTACTCATATTCATAAAAGTTATGACTCAATGTGATTTCCGGCATAAATCCCGGTGTTCCGGGATTACTTAAAGAATATCCCGAAATCCCAGGATCACAATTTTCCTCATATTTTGGTATCCCTAGTATGTAAATGTGTGCTATATACAATACATTAAGACGCCCCACCAATAAAAAAGTTTATGGTTGCTCCACTCATTTTAAGAAGCTTAGAAAATGCCTGAACTCAATTACAGTTTACGTCTTCAGGGAGGTAATGTACAGATGGCATAGAAAAGGCAAAGCCAAGGTGACCTTAAAAAAGGTATATGCGTACCGGAGCTGTGTAACTGTGAAATCATTTCAATTTTTAAAACATGAAGTATTTACAAGTAAAATTTCAATATTATACCCGAGTGGACTTTTACAAGAATTTTTGGAAAATGGGCGTAACCCTGCCCACTTATGAGAAAATGCTGCATCCCAGTAGCCGCTTCACCAATCATTACCAAACTCGGTACTGGCCTTGCCTAGGGCCTTGCCTAAGAAATTTGTTGAAAATCTTTGAAATCCGGAAATAACCACGCCCACCTACCATATAAAGGTATTTTACAGAAATACGAAAACTGCGATAAATTAGTAACTAATAAAGCTAGTTCACTTAAATCGGTGATGGCAATAACCACTTAGCAGAAAATTTGACTATTATAAATTTTGGGATAATGGGCGTGGCGCTGCCCCCTTATGACCACAAATGTGTATTTCGGTAATTGACCTATCAATTTCTACCAAACTCGGTGCACTTAATAACCATAGTTCGGAACTGTGTGCAAAATTTGCCAAGACCATTGGTATCTATGTATGTAGATATAATCTTTTTCTTTAAAAGTTGGGAAAGTATGCATACTCTATCGATACTAATATATAGTTTGAAATAAGTTTTTCTTCTCGAGAACGGCTGTACCGATTTTTTTTTTAAATTCCGGACTACCAATTCAGACTTTCCATGGATGGTTATAGGCTAAAAAAAATTTTATATATAAAGAGGGTGTGGCACCTCTCAAACAAACCAAATTTTTCATATTGCATATCTCTGGAAGTATCCATGGTAGAGTACTGCAATTTGGTATTGATGTATAAGAAAAATTCAGTCTATTGGAAAAGGGGTCGTGACGCCTCCAAAAACGTACTGAAACTTTTATAATATGTACTTCTGTACGTGTGTTTGTGAGTAAACTCCTCCTAAAAAAAAAATGTTAACGAAATTTGTTGTGTGTGTTTGGGTGGATCATTGGATAGTTTAGGCTCACAATTTGAACCGCCAGGTGGCGCTGTAATCGAGTTAATACTAAAAATCATATTTATGATCCGATTTGGCTAATTTTCGGAATATGTATTTGCAATGGCAAGGGCAATACTAATGCAAAAAAGAGCCGCGAGGCATTCTTTCTGAACGTTACCCCCACCGGCTAATTTTTTTTAAACTTAAAAAATAAAAAAACATATAAAATTCATAGGAAAAATTAAGCTTTCCAATGCCGTGAGCTACATTGTTTTCGAAGATTATTTCCATGGTCAAAATAATTTTTTTACAGTTAACCGCTCTTTTTGATCACAGATTGGGAAAGAACGCGAAATTTTACGTTCCATCCGACTTAGATCATGTAAATCCGGCTGGGATTATGTAAAGAAAAACAGTAGAGCCAACATCAACAAGCACACCACAAATTGGTTTAGAAGAGGTTCTGATCAAGCTCTTAGCCAAAATATAAATGCAAAATACAAACATATTTATTTGTATGTACCTATGCACTGCGTCCAACCAAGCTATTCCAACAAAAAAAATCACCAGCATAAGTTTTACATCAAAAAACTAATTGCATTCGAACGCTACGGATCTTGCGAGTAATTTGTTGCACAACACACTTTCGAACTGGTTACAAGTGTACCCAGCCGGCAGAGAAACGTAAGTTTTGCTGACTGTGGGGTCTCGTATAATTTTCCGTATCCGGAAACAAACAGTTATCATTCTTGTTGGTATACGGAAAACGTTCGAAACGTTCAAAAAGATGATGTTATTTGAAAGCAATAATTGTATATTTTATTCGTTCAAGCTGAACATATGAGCGCATGTAAACGCAGTCGGCAGTGGCTGGGCGTGCAGAGGAGCTTGGCGCTATTTGTTAGCTCCCAGAAGGTGCCGGGTTCAAATTCCGCAAGGCGGTTCCTTATTTTTTTTTTATTTTTTTTTAATAATGAAAAAGTATCTGCGAAGTACAGAAGGAAAGCGTATTGAACGAAAAATTCAATCAGTCAAATTTCAGAAAAACAGCCAAAAACTTATCCGTTCCACAACAAATTTCGGCACTTGTCTGTACTTACGTTTCTAACGCACACTTTAGTGGGAAAACGGAACGCAAATATCCGAAAATGGAATCGATAAACGGACAAAAATCTGAATTTCATCCACTTTTTCCCCCTTTTCGGATCGATTTTCAGATTTTTTGCTGGCTGGGTATATTCATATTCATTCATACAGCAAGTATGTATGCGTGCATGTGCGCCTTTATGTACCTCCGCATTTATGACATAGCAAGGGAAAACGCACGTACCGTGTGAGACTTTTAACCATGTCTAAACTGGACCGATTCTTGTGGAATTAAATCAAATGCCTTCCAGCCGCAACTAACTATTTCGAAATATTACCGAAGTTTACATTTGGTAGTCGCTAAAGTTGACTGCAATTTTCGATTAAAACAATGGTCCTTCGCTTTCGGTTTCCTGTACATATGTACATAGGTATGCGTGTATAGTACTTATTTTAATTAGTGAGCTAATTAGGGCCAGTGACAATAACGCATCTGTAAGCGAATGTAGGCAAATTCCGTTAATTCCACGCCATTGAAAAAATTTAAATGTTCCTGAACTCTGACAACATCAAACTAAACAATTTTCAATAACTTAAAATTACTTAGTTTCTCTGAAAAGCATTTTTATGTCAAGTCCCATTATATGCAATTTAAACTTTTCCAGCAGGGCATTTACATTTCAATATAATTTTTTTTCGCGACCTATCTGAATGTGTGTATGCAATCGTAAGTATAAATAGGATCATGAAAAAAACCAAGCAAATATGTCTTCGCAAGTTTGTCGGTAGCAAGGAAAACCAAGTCCTCGGCGCTACAGTGGGATATTTTGTAACACGTGCACGGTTTGCAGCTGACATTGAAAAAAGAATGTAGTGCGAACATTGTTAAGCAGAACTTGTACCGATGAATGCATGCCCGAAGATTGCCATACTCAGGTTTGCAGGTTTTAGTCCATAGTTTTTTTTTCTGCGAAGTTCATAAGAAAACTCAAAGATAAATGGGCAGAAGAAAAATCAGAACTTGTATCAACATGGTTTCCGACAAAGCACCCTCTTTAGCAAGCCTGACGGCTTCCTCATAGCCCCGCGACGCCGATGTGCCCCGGAACCCAGTACAGATGTACGTCACAGTGCAGATTCGGCCTCATATAGTCAAACCGTCCAAGTAAAGTTTACGCTATACTATTGCACACAAACTGACCCATAAACATAAATCCTGGCGGCAGTTTTTCACGTTATATTCTTGACCGATGGGTCCGCCGGGAGGAGATACAACAAGGTGTAGAGTGCTGCCGTAAGTACCCCTGGCATGCCGATCATTGTTAGGCTAGATAGAATAGTGTCGGCCTTACTATCGCCGTGCAGATCCAGTGAGAAGGAGAAGGCGACAAGCCCCAAGTGCATCCTAGCATATTTTTTATGCATAGAAAGCCACGAAGGCCTCCTTCGCCCTCTCCTTCACTTTGGGGCACCACGACAGCTTGCCATCGAGTATAATTCCAAGGTACATACTTGGTGCTTTGCTTAACCTGAAGAGTCACCCCATCCAGCTTAGGCTTGAATCATTTCGGGACCTTTGTATTTTCTGGTGAAGAGAACTACATCTGCCTTTTCTGCGCTGATGCTAAGCCCCACTTCGATTGCCTAAAGATTTATCACCCTTAGTGCTTGGCTTATAAGTGAACGGAGTGTCGACAGACACTTTCCGCTTAACATGGCAGAAGTATCATCTGCATATGCAGTAAGTTCGGCAAGTCCTCCCTTAATTTTCTTCAGTATAATGTTGACTAACAGCGACCAAAGCAGCGGCGATAATACGCCCCTTGCGGCGTGCCCTGTCAATCAGTTTGGTGGTCTCATTTGTATAGATTTCAAAAATTATTTAGTGATCTTTCAGCTAAGCCAGTGTTGTATCGATGACATGTAAACCAACCGACTGACGTTTTTGGCTGGAAAAAGTATTTTTTGGGTACCCTTACACTTCTGCATCTGTTCTACTTTTAACTATTCTCACTTGACAGAGTAAAATTGTAGTTTGACAGTTCCACAAGTTTTAGTCCGAAGTTTAAAAGAATAGAGCAATAATTTCTACGAAAGATAGAAACAAACATGAAAAGCTATCAAGGTGCGTGAGGTCCGTTCCCTCACTTCTTAGCTATTCACTGATAATTTTTTAGCCCAAAACTTCTTTAACTTTTAATCACTGCAACCAACACACTGTAGGTACGAGCAGAGTACATCACAGCTTTGGCGCATTGCTGATTGCACGCTGGAGCGGCTGTCCGCTTTG
>NW_016176300.1:0-9331 GCF_001687245.7 Rhagoletis zephyria
TAGGTATGCAGCGAAGTTTGTTGCGGGCAAAAGCTATGAATGAGTTCCTCGCTTCCGCAAAAGTGATCGTTTACAGTTGATATCCCCACTGAAATCATTAATGTGGCGTAATTAAAACCAACACTCAACTACATAGATCAAATTTAGATACGTGCAATAAAAAAATGAACTAAAGGTAGGAGCAAATAAGCAAATTGACAATAGATCGAATTGCAAGCATAGAGATATAAACAACAATCACTTCTAGGATTACAGAATGGGGAAAGATCTTAAGTGGCTCTGCAAATTTGAGAATGAAATATTAGATTAACAAATGACAAGAGAAGCAGGGCACGGAGTTTCACTGCAGAGGTTGGTATAGGTACGTCTTTTTTTAATTTTCTGTTTGTTTATAAGTGCATATATGGATTCAATTGCAGTCATTGTGTCGATTCTTATTATATTGCATATCGTTTACTAAACGAATGGGCGGCATTAAGTCTGTCGATTTAGGTGGGTTCAAAAATATATTTAAATAAAAAATCGAATCGTGTTTAATTTTAACGCAATGTTAATGGCTACCGTTAGTTGAGTTGTGATTAATTGCTTTCCAATAATGATCTATGTACATATATTAAACTGCTGATTTGTGGCATTCCGTCAGTGAGTTTAGAAACCAATCCATGCATATTTCCCTATAAACTTTCGTCTAGTTCAGCATGTTTTACCGTAATAATATTTGAACTGGACACTTGCTTATGTACAAATGTGCAATCGCATGTATGTATGACGAATGGCTGGCGCTGACTGAATAATAAAAGTAAAAACAAGCAGATCCGAAGTTTATGAGTATATTGGGGTCATAGAACTCTTTTTAACTTCATGTCGAGTTCTTCTAAAGAAAGAGGTGTGAACGCTGCTGATTCAAGCAAATTGCTCGCTAGTGCTTGGAAAAGATATGCATACATACATATGTATGTTTGTATAAAACAAACTTTCGTGCACATATACTTTAAGGCGTATCACGAAAAAAGTTGAACGTTNAAATTGCTCGCTAGTGCTTGGAAAAGATATGCATACATACATATGTATGTTTGTATAAAACAAACTTTAAGGCGTATCACGAAAAAAGTTGAACGTTTGTCAGTTTTATTTAAACACTTATGCCGAGCAAAAATTTTTGGCACCCGCTAAAACAGCTAAATCACAAACTGTGTACTTTTAAACCTTTGCAAATGAAGTGTCAAAATTAGCATGAAAAGCCTTTTGCACTTAAAGGGAAACTTTGGGCAAAAATTTTGGTAACGTTAAAGGCGAGTTATTGATAAAAATCGCATTTATGATCCGATTTAGCTTATATTCGAAATATGTGTTTGTATCCCAAAGGGAAGCATTTCTACGAAAAAATTTACTAGCATGTGGCTCTGGAGTACGGCTGCCATAAGTCCGAACCCATCGACCAGGACACTTATTCAAATCAAAGATAAATATAAGTAAATATGGTGCCAATATGCATATACCTTAGAAGTACAGTTGCTTTGATTCTGATATTATAAGCAATGTTGTTTTTTGGTACAATCTGTAGTAGGGATGAGTAAATTTGACATTCGAAGCTTCGATATTCGAGTTTTAATAAGGTAACGAAAGCGCGCTCTGATTTTGATTTAGTTCTGCACGATAAAAAAAATGTAATGAAGAACTTTCCTGAAAAAGAAAAAAAAACAGAAACAGAAGTATTGAGAGGAGTTTTAGCGGGAACATAGTGAGGACAGCGAGCGGGAACGTTTCCAGAAAGAACAAACCTCTCAATAACGTTCCTAAGAAGAACAAAATGAGAACGAAACTTTCGGGAACGTTTCCAAAGAGAACGAAATTATAACGAAAGTATCAAGAACGTTTTCAAGGAAGATTAAATAAGAATAAAAGTGTGAGGAACTATCTGCTAGATGGCAAAACGGGAATAAATCACCCCTTTGCGAGTGTCGACTTGTAGTAGGTAAAAAATAAGGAGAGAGTCTTGAAAGCTTAACATCAAGACTAAAAGCGCAGTTAGTCAACGATGCAGCATAACGTAGGTTGACGTACGTAGCAGCATATCAAATTTACGGTTGATAGAGAGAGAGAGAAGCAATGGCAACGTCACCGCCATGCGGTGGTGAGTTTTCGGTAACGCGCGAATCCCATAAGGTAGAACGTGTCTGCGTCAACCTACGTCTACGTTACGTCATTGACTGTTTGAGCTTTTAGAGGGGCGTCTGCGTGCGGGTTGAAAAATCATTTTCAGGGAGAACTATGATCTTAAATTCTAAGCCTGAGGAAAGTTGGATCGTTTCAACTTCCTGATCGTTTATTATTAGGGTGGAGTGCGCAATTATTGAATAATTATTTTTAGTTTTCTGTGCAAGAAAGGTTCGTGTCTTAACTTAACTTTGTTGACTTTCAGCTCTCTTTTGATTCATTTTAATATTAAAAAATTCCAAACTCTTGCAACGCTATGAGAAAAATTCTGTTCTCGTTTCCATTCTTCGCGAATAGTTTAGAGAATAATTGTTTCCGTTCCGTTCCCTGACAGAACGATCCTGAGTTCCCAAATTTTTTCATCGAGAGAAAGTTCTTTAGACTTTTGTTCCCGTTTTGTTCTTCGTCGGAATATCCCGGTGACCCCTGCTCCGATTTTGTGCTCTTAAAAATATTTCCGAGAGTATTTTTCACATTTTGTTCTCTTTGAGAACGTTCCACAGAGCTTGTTCTTATAAAATTCCTGTTGAGAACAATTACGACAGTTTTGTTCTCACTTTCATTCTTTTGAAAGCACTCCCGGAGGTTTTTTCCCCGGTGACAGGTAATAAGATCAACGGAAATAAGGTCAATTGACTTTATTTCCCACCCTGGTGCGAAATAAAGTCAATTGACATTATTACCTTTTTAAAAACGAAATAAAATCCATTGACATTATTTCTCTTTCAAACATTAAATTTGCTTAGCTTCGCGGCGGCCCGCGTACGCCGTGCGACCGTCGCACACACCACGTTACGCTACGCCGCAGGTAGATTTATTTTTTGTATACGTTGAAATAAAATTTGTATATATTTTAAACATCGAGGGCTTATGCAATAATACCCTCTATCTGCACACTTTTCACAAAGATGAGATTCTGAAATAAAATCCACCTAAGCTTTAACTGTCATCAGTGCAAATTGCAGATAGAGGGTATTAATGAATTCAAGCCCTCGATATCTCACATTTTTATATTTGTAAGTTATTGGAAGCAGGGATACCAACTTGGCTCAAACCGTGCCATTTGCCCCTATTTTACTTCAAATGGCACTTAATTTTTCAATATGGCACAAAGGGCTAAAATGGCACTTTTGTAAAAAAAATAAAATTTCAATACATATTTGTGAAATCTTTTGCGTGCTCTTCTTTTTCTCAACTAAAATTTTCTAATTTATAAAGGCTATTCAACTGGTTTATCTTATTTTATCATTGCACTTTTGTTTGGAAAATGTAGCTTTATTTTATTGCCAAATGTGAATGATTAAAAGGAATGACACATTTTTTGGCACTCTTATTTTTCTATTTGGCACATTTTGGCACTTTTTTATCCTCAATATGGTGCTTACTCGAGGACAAGGGAACGCCTGCATCGAGCGCAGAGTTTGTTGAGCGTAGTTCAGTTCCCCCCTCGCCAGCTCATCTGCCGCGCAGTTTCCCGGTATTCCACTGTGCCCGGGTACCCATACCACGTTAATGGTGGCTTTCGCGGCAAGCTCGTTTAGGGTACTTCTGCATTCGGCAGCCACCTTTTGAGGAAGTGTTACTGCACTGCAAAGATTTAATCGCTGCTTGGCTGTCAGAGTAGACAGTGACGGATTGTGGACAATTTGTGCCACTTTTAAGCCATAGGGCTCCCTTATGGCTATTAATTCCGCCTGAAAAACGCCTGCTTAGGTTTAGCGAGAGTTCATTGGAGTAGATTCCTCTTCCAACTTTATTGTCGAGCTTTCATCCGTCCGTAAATATAGCGGTAGATCCTGGAACTAAGTCCGAGCGATTTACCCAGTTGCTTCTGTCTGGAATTCTGGTAGAAAACCTATTTTCGAAGCAGAGATGTGGACTAATGTAATCCAGCTTACGTAAGGTTGCTGGAATGGTGCTCAGAATTTTTGAGTGACCGAATCTATGGTCTCTCCATGTATGAGCTGCATTCAGTCTAGTTGCATTGCAGCTGGCCTGATATCTACCGTAGAGATCGGTAGGGAGAAGATTCAAAACAGTCTCCAGAGCCATACTGAGAGCAGAGGGCAGGGCACCCGTGATTAACATGGTTGCCGCCCTTTGTACTCGGTCCAATATGCCTCTGTAAGTACATTTTTCTAGAGCCGCCCACCATACGGTAATCCCATAGAAAAGAATGAATAGGAGAACCGCCGTATACATCCAGTGTATTATGTGTGGTTTCAGACCCCATCGTTTCCCTACAGCTGCCTTACAGCCGTAAAGGGCGGTAATGGCTTTCCTGGATCGTTCCGAAAGGTTCCGCCTCCAGTCCAACTTTCTGTCGAGAATTAAGCCGAGGTATTTAACCTCGTTGGAGAGTATAAGTCCCACCCCGTTTAGGGAGGGGGCTGAAAAGACGGTATCTTATATTTCCTCGTGAAAAGTATCATTTCGGTCTTGGTGGGATTAACTTTAAGTCCACACTCCCTCGACCAGCTGTTCACGAGGCAGAGAGCGCTTTGCAAAAGTTCGCTTAGCGTTTGGAGATGCTTGCCTGTGACGGTGAGTGCAATATCGCTACGACGTGACAGCCGGTACTCTGCAGTCCCATCAGAATTGAGTTTACTGTAAGGTTCCAGAGCAGGGAGGAGAGAACTCCTCCTTGAGGAGTACCTCTCGTTGCATGCCTGGTTATCGACGCGCCCCTCAACTGTGACGAGATAATTCTTCTTTCAAGAAGAAGTCTTATAAGATCCACCAGAGGCCGCTCCATCCCCACTTGGGAAAGTGAGCCCACCACGGCCTCTGGAAGAATATTGTTA
This sequence comes from Rhagoletis zephyria, assembly GCF_001687245.7. Classification (NCBI taxonomy): domain Eukaryota; kingdom Metazoa; phylum Arthropoda; class Insecta; order Diptera; family Tephritidae; genus Rhagoletis; species Rhagoletis zephyria. The sequence continues at coordinate 5,022 of NW_016176300.1, forward strand.
AATGCGCCTTCTATGTCAAGAAAGATGCCTACGGTAAATTCCTTAAAGGCGAGTCCTTTTCCAATTTTGGACACAATTTCGTGGAGCGCAGTGTCCACAGATTTGCCCTTAGAATAAGCATGTTGATACTCCGACACGTCCTCAGAAGAAAGGCGCTGTCTGAAGTGGGCGTCAGGAAGTCTTTCTAGAGATTTAAGAAGAAAGGACGTTAGGCTTATTAGTCTGAAGTTATTGGGTTTGACGTGAGAGACCCTTCCACCTTTCGGTATGAAGATTACCCTAGCCTTTGTCCATCCTCTAGGAATGTGACAAAGGCGAAGGCAGGCCTTAAAGATCTCAGAAAGCAGCGGGTCGACTGCGTGCTGAATTTTGGCAGGGAATATGCCGTCCGACCCGGGAGATTTATTGGGTTTGAAGGTCTTGATCGCCCATTTCACCTTTTCTTGTTGCACTATGCTCTCTACTGAGTGCTGTGGAAGATAAGTCATCTGATTTGTCGCGTCTGCCTTTGGTTCTGTTGTACACTCCGGGAAGTGGGTGTCCATGAGAACATCTAGCATTTCGCTGCAAGAGGAGGTCCATTCACCATCAGGTTTTTGGATATAGTTTGGGGCAACTGGAGTTTTTGATAGGACCTTCCGTAGTCGGTTGCCCTTCGAGGTTTCCTCAATGTTGCCGCAGAAAGTTTTCCAAGATTCCCTTTGAGCTGTTCGTACTGAACTCTTAAAAGCTTTCAGGGCATCCTTGTAGGATTGCCCAGATCCAGTTTGTTTCCTTAGATTAAAAAGCTTCCTGCTGGTTCGCCTCAGGGAGGAGATCTTCGGATTCCACCATTGGGGTCTCCTTTTGCCCCTTGGACGTGTTGCTGGGCAAAAATCTTTAAATGCTATGTCGCAGGCTTTGGTGACAAGGTCTACGGCTTCATCTATCTTTGACGATGAGTCCAGCTCACCGAGAGAAACAGACTTTGTCGCGGGAGGATGCGATTCCTCGGTTGTTAACGGTATGCCGTGTATACCGAAAGAAGCGCCTAGGGCTACCGAGAGCTCCATTTTCTATTTGGTCCAATCGGTCCGCCCCATATTCCTGAATCACGAAAGAGGTGGGGCTCTTCGGGAGAGCCTAAAGGAAATATATATTGAGACTAGCGTAATGTCCAGAACTTCCTTTCTGTTGGAAGTTATAAACGTGGGTTTATTTGAAGAATTGCTTATACATAGATCAGAACTGAGAATAAAGTCGAGTGGTGACTCACCTCGTGGGTTGATGTCACTGGAGCTCCATAAAACATGGTGAGAGTTTGCGTCAGACCCGATGACCATGGGAAGCTTCCTGTAGTTAGCCTCCTTCACCACGCCCTGTAGTCGATTTGGCGGAAAGTCTTGACAGTCGTGCGCCATGTATGAGGACACTATCCAGATGGATTACGTCCCCAGCTGCACGCTAACACAAACGGTGTCCTCGTTACTGTACTGAGAGAGTATAAAATAAGCAAGATTCTTTTTAATTAGAATACAAGCTCGAGTCCTACCTGTGACTGGTGCTGATACCACCTGGTAGGCGCCAGAGTTGAAACCGCAAACCTTGTTCTTGACGATCCAAGGTTCTTGGATAAGAACGAGATCCTCTGCTTTGTTGCCGAGGTGTAGAAGTAGGGCAGCCGAAGCCGCCTTAGAGTGGTCAAGTTAATCTGTAGCTCTTGCACCATTATCGGAGTCCGGGGGTCCTCGTCCATAGCTTTAGGCCCCTCACCTTGGGAAGCTACGATAGTGCAATCGAGCTTCTGAAGTCAGAAGCTGGTCCTCTGGTAGTGTGGCCCAGTGGCTGTAGACCGACCTTACGTAAACGGCGACTGACCACGTATCGCTCTCAGACTCCGTCGAGGTGTCGGATACATCCGCAGGGCACACTTCCTCCATATTCACTGGTCCGCTCGGGGCGTTGCCAGGGTTAGAAATTTCTCGCGTCGCACAGTGTTTCGACTATATGGAGGCAGGTGGAAATAATAGTAAACCTGCACTAATTTCACTGAAACTTGACTAGGCTAGTGCTCTAGTTTTACTTAGAAATAGGGAATTATGAAATTTGGTAAAGATGGAATAATTGCCACGCCTTCTACTCTCGTGGGCGGGAACATTAAATTTCATCCGATTTCGATGAAATTTAGTTTGTGCTCTCTCTTTTATTAGAAAAACCTAAATATAAAATATGGGAAGGATGAGATCACTATAACGTCCAAAACTCACAAAAAATGTAAGCCCAGTCGTTAAATGTGATGGAATTTTGGTTAATTTTTTTCCTGCTTTTCACTGTCAGAAAACAAAGGGTATACCATAAAATAACTTAGGTGTAAATACTCGCTTTTTTCCCAACGTCTGATGAGATTTTCCCATTGTTCGAAAAAATTTTTTTCGCGAAATTATGCAAAAAGAGGCTGAAAATCAAAAACTAAGAAAATCAAAAATTACATATATTTGCACAGTCGCGCGCAAAGATCAAATTATATATTCTAAAACTACATAAAATTCTCTAAAACATTTGTCTAATTTCAAGACCTGACGGACCTGACGGTACTCACACTTTTTTTAATAATATGTAATCTTTAGCATCTAAATTTCAAACTAAGTAGGTAAGAAAATAGGAAAGTACCAAATAAATGATAAATATGTTCACCTGAATATTCCACGATATTTAAATATTTGATTACAGTTGAAAAAGGAACATCGTCTTTAATGGGTTAATCGCAAAAGGCAACTTAACTAGTTACTCGGAATCGCGCCGATTCCCGTATTTCTTTGGAAATGATCGTTCGTGAAGAAGGGGGGTGAGTAAATAATGTGAAATGTGGTATTTGTGACTTTTACTTTTCCCTCTCTAAGTCCAATCGTTGTTTTTTATCAACTGTCAACATGACTTTTCTATCTGCCGCCATATAGTCGAAACACTGTGCTTCGGTTCGCTCGTGGCGTTGTGCGACGCGTTGGGGCCGTTCGAGGCGCCACCATCATCAGTCTTTTGAGACTCTTTCTGCTCCTTTTGCTGGTGGAGCGTGCGAGATCCGAGGCTCTTTTAAAATTATTCATCATCTGTGTGCCCTTTCCATCAGATGAGCCCTTTCGGTGAAAAGAACGGTCGACTACTTTTATTTTACGTTGGTTAATATGGTCCACCGTATGTATAATCCAAAAACTTTATCAGTGCTTGGTTTTCATTATGTCAAAACATCAAAAATTACTTAAACTAGTTGGTCACATGGTGTCAAATGCGCTTTCACTACATCATAAAAACTGACCAAATGTAGATTAATAATAACAGAAAGCTTAATCTTTTTTCATAGCAAAAATTTGTCAAATATTAAATGGGTGTCTGCATGACCCTCATTAAAAAACCAGGATAATTTAAGCATTGACCAGGACACCAGGACAATTTGTCAAAACCAGGACAAATCCTGGAAAACCAGGACGTCTGGCAGCCCTACTCTGGAGTCAAGTTATTACTAAAAATTGTATTTATGATCTGATTTGGCTCATTTTCTATTATGTATGTATTGGTAACGGAAGGGCAGTACTATTGCAAAAAGAAGCCGCCAGGTGGCGCGGAGTCCAGATATTACTAAAACCCGTAAAGTGAGAAATTGTATCGTGAGTGTCCGATTACGTTGTGATGGATATCTGAGTACATTTGAGTTGTCCCGGCTGTCAGTCTCATATGACCACCGTTAAATCAACTACAGAACCATTGCTCGTCTTGATAAGATTTATTTATTTATTTATTTGGTAGAAATACGATTATAAATAATTATATTACTATTCTAAAAAAGGCACTAGTAACTAAGACTATCGGCCAGAGGTAATTCTATGAGATTTTTTTACTTAAATGTAAATAATCCTAAGAATTTGCTTACGTTAAATGGATTTATTAAAATAAAAGGTTTAAATGGAATATAGTAGCCCAATTTGATAGATAAAGTTGTAGATGCTGGTTATGTTTTCCAAAGATTTCTCTATATATCTTGGATTTCACCCACTTGAAATTTCCATCAGTTATAATTATACTATACAGCTCCAAGATCAGATTCTCCATCGAACCAGATCAGTGTTGTCGCCAGGGAAAGTTCTTCAAATTTATTTCGTTGTACGTTTAACCGTGCTATTAAACGTCAGATCATTGGACAATTTCAACAGTTGATATAACACTTTCGTTAGGTTATTTAAGTCTGCAATGGAAATATGGAACCACATTTCCCGCTCATTAAGTACCACCGCCGAAGGAGTAGTCGGATTTCAGCGAGCCCGAAAGAACAACTGGTA
>NW_016176301.1:0-9330 GCF_001687245.7 Rhagoletis zephyria
TAGGATGGCCCTTAGTTATATGGAGAAAAATAAAAGTGTTTGGATTCTCAGTCCCACACCCTAGAAATGTGTGAATAGCCTGAAGACTAAACTATACAAAGTTTTAGGTCAATCAAAAAAGATTTAGAGTTGACTCAAAGCGCTGTATTTTATATGGCAAAAAAACTATTTTTCGTAGAATCCTTGAAAAGCATATTTTTCAATCGGCAAACTCTTTTTCTCCTCAGGAGACTTAAAAAAATACTACCCAATTGGTTATTCAAATTTTTTTTTAATATCAACGACTTTTTAGTGGTTTTGGGGGAACCATAAAAAATTTGTTTATATTAAAAAAAAACGTTTAAATAAACAAATTGTTAATTTTTCTGGAAGTCTCCTGAAGAGAAAAAGAGTTTGCCGATTGAAAAAAATTGCTTTTCAAGGATTCTATACAATTTCTACGCTCTTTTCGAAATAAGGGCCACCCTAATGTACATAGTAATGTATGTGTCTGCCCATTTAGGTGCAAATATTTGCAAAAGTGTGATGCGGTGCGAGCGTAGTAAGCGAGGAGCCAGAGAGCTGGGCTAATTCATATCAACTTATGTAGTATCCATGAATGTATGTATGTATATACTTAGTTAAATGAAAATCGAGCATATCAACTCACACTTGCGCTGCGATTCGAATCGATGGCTCAAAAATAAAAAAAAGCGTGATGCATGTCTGCCAGTATGCTAGGCACAGTGGTGTGCTGAAGTATGCAAACAGCGCTTTATCCAACTCTTTTAGATCTGAGGTCATACCAGCCTACGAGGAATGCAGTCCGCAACAGGAGTTTGTTAAGTGTCGAGATCTAAAACTATTCAGCTACAGAATCAAATTCATCAGCTGATTGGATATGCTAAAGATAGTATTCCAATTACAGAGAGTGGAAATGATGGTTTTCTTTATAGCAAAAATCTAGTCTAATATGTCAAACGTGCTGGAATGAGAGCTACAATATTGACATAAACCACGAAATGATTCGTTTAGTTCAAAATTAGTTTTGCATGGCTTAAAAAATAGAGGTTGAAAGTGTCTTGACACTCGAGAGGGAACACTAAAATTTACCTCAGCCTAAAGGGCCGGGCTATTAATTTTACGATAAATATTATACCTACCATTTCCCAACGACTTGCGAGTGTAGGCAAATTTATGATAAATTTTTTACATCAACGAAAATTAAATATCTCATTGAAGTTTCCACAGTTTTGTCTTCCTTGAGGTGGTCAACACATTATCGATCCAGTGCTGCATGGCATGGCTTACGCCAATCCAGTCTCTCCAACAAAGCCTCCGCAGATAAGTTTTTTTGAGACTCTTGATGTATACAGAAAAGAGCCTATGGTAGATTACCCGTGGCCGGAATCATATGCTACGACGACCTTAAGAAAATAAGTATACATATTTATTGTAAGAGTCAAACATAACTGGCTCTCAGCCTATGCTTTTTCGGGTGGGCATAGACCTTGACGTCAAGATCGTTTAATCAGTATGAATGGTATCAAATATAACAGTCCTTCTACATATTCAATTCATTAATTGTCTTATTAAAACGTTTTCGAAAATGGTTATAGCTCCTAGTGTAAATTCTAGCCTTCTTTCTAATCTATTAATTGCATTGGAAATAAACGATTTTAATGGCTTTGAATGTAGTTCACCGCTCCTATCGCTTCTCTATCTTAAACAATTTTATTAGTTGTTCGTAGAGGTTACCTCCACATAATCAGCTTATCACTTTATACCAGTGGTCGGCATACTAACACATTCAAACGATTCAATAAGTGAGAGTGCTCAGTGAACTATGGCCTGCCGACCACTGCTTTACACTGTTGTCCAATGATTTTGACTGAAATTGGGCCCGCAAGCATTTCATAGAAGGAAATATCGCAGAGAATTCTAAATTCCAACGATATTAACATTGAGCTTACAATTTCCTTGTGACCCTCCCGGACAATCTTATTACATTCCATTTTCCCCCTTTCGATATGTGGAAAGTGTGGAGGGTCCTGGCAGTACTAACATCCTAAGTATAAGAGACCACACGAAAAATTTAAAATCGGTCCTAAACAACGTCTGGTGAAAATCGTCGTATTTGGTTATTTGAAAATTTGAAAGGGTACATTTATTTTTGGCCATTTAAGACTGGAGTTAAGTTTGTGGTCATTTGAAAATTCGACAGACATAAATTTTTGGTTATTTAAAAAATTAAAATGTTTGAAACGGACATTAATTTGAGGTTTTTTTAAAAATTTAAAATTTTGTTTGCCCTCTAGACATTATATATAAATTGAGATATTTTAAAAATTGTACATCAATTGTTGGTCACTTGAAAGGTGAAAGAATTGTTGGCCTTTTGAAAACTGGACACGGATTTTCGGTTATTTAAAGACCGATCTTTTTGAACTAGTAAATTTAATTGCTAATCATCCCACTGTGCATCACTATTCACAGTTCTACCAGTTCTGGAAGCAAGTTCACTGGTAGAATGCGCTTCGACGTGTGGCAACAACATACAATAATGATTGTTTGCAATCTGCACACAGATTTAGCAACAAACATATGTACATACATACATTCATCCTACAAAAAGAATATGTATGTATATATGTAAGCACCTAGTCAAAGTTTGCCCAAAGCTACGAGCAGTGTTGCCAGAACTTTATGGGCCGACCGGCTATATTGGCAAAAAAAGCAGCTAAAGACGGCTTAAATGTTTCAACCAAAACTCAAATGTTTTATTTAAACAAATCGCAATTTTTACAATACGTAGCAAAGCTTTACACCACTCGCTGAATAAAGCACAAAAATAGAGACTGGTAAATCCATTGCAAATTATTTTTGTTTAACAAAAGAAAGTGTCGTTATCAGAATGTCGAAAAAGAGATCAATTACAAACTTATGGCGTTTTATTTTTTATTAAAAAATTTTGCCTTACATTGTAGCATTTGCATTGGGTTACTTTTCGTCCTATATTAGTATAAAGTAGTTTGCTTAGTCGGAGGGCAATATTTTGAGAAATGAATACGTGAAGCTTTGAAAGGGCTGGAGAAAACATGGCAACATTATTTCGAAAAAAGAAAAAGATTTTAATTTATATTGAACAAGCTTTTTAAGATTTTAACAATTCTACTATTTAATTGTATTTTGATGTCTATATATTCGAAACTCCTCTTTTTAATGTTCTACTCACTCTCTCACATGCCTGTCTCAGAGCAATAATAAGCAACAATAAAGTATGTTGGCACCCTGATACAACTATTCACAAATATTGTCTTCCCATAGAGTTTTGCTTCACATCGATATTCGTGCTTTTTTATAATAAAACTTTTTATAATAAAACTTCGCACTTAAATTTAAGCCTATCATAACATAAATTTTATAAAGAAAGTTCCCGCTACGTCCCCAGTGACCCAAAAATAAAATGGGACGCAAGATTTTAGCAAGTGTTGGCTATTTTTATTTAGTTTATTTAATGTTTATTATTTTTTATAAAAATATAGCTGATTACTCAACGAACACCATATAAGTATCAACTTAAGACTTTGTGCAAATATTGCAAGAACTTTTAACTTTTTAATCAGCGTATTTAAAAAGTGGTATGCATTCAGTTTTGTAGTCCATTAAAATTTGGTATAAAATGGTGAAAATTTTAAGTAGCTAGGACTTGCCGTTGATTTTTGTAATTTTTTTATAACGGTGTTATGAATTTTTCCCATACTTAATATCGAGCCCTAACCGGTAAAATAACGTAAGCGACATTTTTTTCAAAATTTTATTTTTGATGCAGAAATGCATCTAGATGCTCTAGGAATATTTTTGCATCAAAAAGAAAATTTTTAAAAAAATGTCGCTTACGTTATTTTGGCGGTTAGGATTCGATATGTTCTAAAATTTTTTATATGGAGAAAAATGTGGAACACCGTCAGCAAAAAATTGTCCATAATCAACGGTAAGTGCCAGCTATCTTAAATTTCCTCCTTAGTATACTAAAATTTTAAATTTAAAAAATGCAGAATTTTCATAATTTTTGCATAAAACATGAAATTTGGATTTAAATGGTGTTTGTAAGTAATCAGTTATACTTTCATAAAAAAATAATAAGCTGAAATGTCGCGTCCCAGTTCATATTTGGGTAACAGTATATTCACATAAAATAAAAATCATTGAAATCGGCCCACACAGTCCGACATAAAAATTTTCTCCGAGAAAGGCTAGCAGTTTCTAATAGATTTAAGGTCGCCAAATATGTAAAAATGGAAACTTATAATAAATAGCGAAATCGGCTAAAAACGGCTATATTTTTTTGCATAACGGCTAACGAATCGGCTGCCGGCGAAATCGAATTTTCTCCGGTTTTTGCTATCACAACCGGCTAAATCTAGCCGAAAAACGGCTAAAATGGCAACACTGGCTACGACTATGAAGTCCATATTACATATGAACACATCCATTTACCCATCAGTGTCTACGTTTGGACCCTATGGTTGTAGGTAGAAATAAATAAGTAAATATACGACAGAGCAAACAATAATGTACGGACGTATGTACATACAAACATATGCATGTCTGTTCGTCATACGATCGCACGACAACTAAAATAGCACACTTTATCGCAAACGAACTTCATCGAGGCTCCACATTGCTCCAGTGTAGAGGTGGGGCAGGCAGCGGGAGCAGTCGGTTATTCAGGCAGTTAAGTTAAGTTCCAAAAATAGCCTAGCAAGCAAGTGGTTGTGTCGTCGTCGTCGATTGTTGGTTGTTGAGAACAAATGAAAATGAAAATAAATGGATACCCATATTTAGAGAAAGAATGTTGTTGGCGGCGGCAACGAGAACGCGACAGCCGCGGCTAGCCGGTCTCATCGGCGGTAGGCGACCGGCCATCCACATAATACCCAACAAATATGCTAATTGAGAGTTGGTAGAAGAGAATGAGTTGATATATATGTATGTGGTTATATGCATTTATGTATGTGCGTATATGTATTAACACCGCGAATGAGATAAATGCTAAAGGAAGTTTAGTTAACGATTGCATTGAAATGAATGGAAAGCATGTGAAGTGTGTTTAAATTTAGATTTCACTAGTTTAATGACATAAACAAGTATGAGGAATTCAATTATGTATGTAGAATATTCCAATGCGGGTCACTGCAACTCAATGCAACTGGTAATTTACTAGTTATGTATGTATTTATGTACGAATATAAATATAGATTTACATGTTTATATATACAGATGCATGCATTCTTACGTGGAAATAGTTAAGCTATTTTTATACTCTTTGGTTAATTTTATCAATTTAAAGTACATACATACCTAGAACGTATCTATGTACGAACGCTGGGAAATTAAACCTTCATACCTATGTAGGTACAATATTTAATAATTTATGGTCAAAGTGTCATTAATTTTTAATTAAACTGAACATCATTTGATCATTTGAAAACTTGGAATAAAATTGGGGAAACTTAAAAACCGGACATAATATTTTGGTACTAAAGAGTTGGAACAAAATTTTTGGTCATTTAGAACTGAACATAAATTTTGGTCTTGTGAAAACTGGACTTAATGTTTAGTTATTTTCAAACGAAATATGATTTTTTTATCATTTAAAAACTGAACATATATTTTTGTTTGTTTGTAAATTGGACATAAACTTACAAACCGCGCATACTTTTTGACTCTTCGAACAATTTGACATAGATTTATATTCATTTAAAAGTTGGACATAATTTTTTGGTCATTAAAAACCGGACATACATTTTTTTTTCTATTAAAAATTAAGGCATATGTATGTATGTACATCTTTGGTAATTTAAAAACTGGATGTAAATTTAAAAACTGGCCATAATTTTAAAAGTTGGACATACATTTTCGGTCATTAAAAAGCTGGACATAATTATTCTCCCTTTAAAAGATTTGGGCATAGTAATATTAGACTGGCGCTTATCACGAAAATATGTTAGTGTTTGGCCAAGCTTCTCTTCCGATTTGTGGGTTGTTGTCACGCAAAGCGGAGGAACCTACATTCTAACGCCACCTGCGAACGGTGATTGTGTTTTTATGAGAAGCCATTTTTCATGGCTATTTTAAAGATTTGAACATACACACCTACATATGTTATATTTTTGGTCATATAAAAACTGGACATAAATTTCAAAATTGATCATAACTTTCAACGCTTTAAAAAATTGGTCATAAAGTATTGGTCTGACAACAACTGTACATCAAACATCTATATTTTTGCTAATTTAATAACTGGACTTAACTTTCAAAAATGGGTCATAACTTTCTATGCTTTTAAAAATTTAACATTAATTTCTGGTCACTTAAAAAGTATACAGTTACTCAGGGTATATACATATGTATATACTCGTTAAGAACCGATATGTCAAAAATTTAAATACTTATCTGGATAAATCGCCTACCTAGATCTAAGGTGCGATCAGCTCACTGATTTCTGTAACTCGGTACACCCTGTTAACTGGATAAAATTTGATAAATCGATAGATAGTGATAAGTCGATAAACTTATATAATCCAAAAATTTCGATAACCCGATATATGTACTTTGAAAATTGCAAATGCTTCGATTCGAAAAAAGGCACAAACTTCAAAAACCATCAACAAATTTGGATAAGGCAACAAATATCGATATATGGCGATAACTCGATAAACTTTGCTAACTCTATAATATTCAATAGTTCGATAAATACCGATAATTTATCAAAAATTTAGATAACTTAATAAATTTCAATAGCTTTGGTAGAAGTTTGATAATCCGATAAATTTATATATTTCGAAAACTTTTGTAAATTTCGACAACTAACTTTTTATATTTGTCTCGATAACTAAAAAAAAATTTATCAATTTGAACAACCCCATACATGCCGATAACTCAATAAACATGGATAACCCGTAAAATTTCGATAGTTAAATGCCTCGATGATTCAATAAATTTCGACGAAAAATTCCAATAAATTTATGAAATTACTTAGTAAAAGAAAGGCCATCCCCCCACCATTATCATCGCACCGCACCGCTCGACAATAAAATTCAAAGCTTTATGATTTAAATACATATGTACATAGCTATAAACTAATTCCTTTATTTTTTCACTAATATCAATCTCCTAAAAACAAAATACAAGTAATAAATCTGCTTTAGCTACTCTTTCGCATCCACATTTCTATCGCTTGTCCTCTACTTCGATTCCGATTCCAGATCATTTCCTTTTCAATATTGGTAGTATTGATTGGGGTTGAAGCCCATACCAGCATAGCCAGCAGGCAGAGGAGCGACGTAAGCTGGAATGGGCGCTGAGTAGGCACCGGCTGAACCGTATGAAGCTGCGGCGGGAGAGGCGCAAGCAACTGGAGCCAAGTTAGGTTGACAGCTGAACAGGTAGTTCTTGGGGCAAGGAGGTGCTGGAATGCTGGGAGCGGCACCATAAGCGGATTTACGGAAACGTGTTAAATCGTAGGCAGCTTGCTGATTCTGTTCGGCTTGGGCTTCCTGGACGCTAGATGTGGCAGCCGCATTACCAGCTGGGCTAGCCAAGGCAACGCTGAGGATGGCGGCGACTAGAGCAATGCAAACGAAGGATTTCATCTTGGCTGGTAAGTTTGACTTGAGTACAAGTGACTGGAACTGTGTAGCTACTAAAGTGAACTGATGATTTAGGATAGCAAACAGTGGGTTTTTTATACTCGTAACTACAATGCTTTTTTGGTGCTACATATTGGCTTGTCATCGAACTCGATACTTGGCGGTTGGCGGTGGGATTTTTGCTGAAGTCGGCGAAAATTCTTTAAAAGCGCATAATGTTTTGTGGAGCTGCGCATTTTTTTTGTACAAAATATATGTTTTGTTCGTGTTATAATTTTTTTTCATGCAAATTCGAGCATGAGTCGAAGGTTTATCCGGTTTATATAAAAAAAACTGATTCCGCATTTTTTTATGCATTAAGTGCATTCACTTCTGTAAGTGGTAAGTTTTTGTTCTATTTTTACGCGAAATATGAAACGGTCGGTGCCTTGACATTTTTTGGACATAATTATGCTTTCTGTGCGATTTTATTTATTTGTTTTTTTGTTTTGAAATTTTCTGCAAATTAATGATTTGTTTTTTTCAGTGGTTAAACCAAAACGAATATATATTTTAATTTAAATTAAAATACCAACTTATGTCGGTCGTCAACCTTAACGTGCGCAGTTTTAGAGTCAACCACGATTAGTCATTCGATGTTTGAAAAAAATAAGGATCTCAATTACTGTTGAAAGAAATAAAGTTTTAACCAGATACCCAGAATAATTACTGAATGGTGGACTTTTAAAAAGGTCAGCCAAATTTCTGTAAGGGTTATACAAGTATTTTGATAATAATTATGAGTTAAAAAAATTTTTAAATTTATCGACAACTGTCATTTTGAGACTTTAATTAAAAAAAAAAATAAATAAATAATAAAAAGTGGCAGCCACTCTTAATTTAATCTAACCTATGTATATTGCAAAAGGCTTTTCATAATAATTATAAGTGAGGAAACATTGCTTGAGCCATAAAGGACGAGACTAGCTAAGGACATTTTCGGGACCATATCAGGACTTTTTCGGGATCGGCACCAATTTGAGCCTGTGAGTCCTATAAATTGATTTATGCAAAAAAATCGCCCAAAATTTTTTTTGAGTTGACCGCATTTTAGATCTATGTGTGCGATATGTTCCCAACGTACATAGTACATAGTGCGGCAGAACATCACAGTAGCTTCGTCTACTGCTTTAGAAAAGGGTCGAATTGGTTTATATGCTGCCAAAAATGTTACTCAAGCGCTTGCGGACTAAGTAAGCCGCTTACACTATTTTTTATATATTAAAAAAAAATCAAAAATAATTGACAGGCAAATACTGAGGAACGACTTTACCGATTTGAATATTTTTCTTTTGCTTGTTCGTTATAATATCCGGTCTAATCAAAATTAGAGAGTTGCCACCAGTTTGAAAATTTCAGTTTAAGTAAATTGATAACATAAATTAAAATATTGCAATATTGGTGTCAAAAGAAAAAAGCTTAAGAAGGCTTACAGTCGAAAACATTCTTTAGTAGGGTTGCCACCTGTTTGAAAAATGGTATTTAATTCAATTGATGGGACAAATTATATACATATTATGATACGTGTATCCAACTAAAAAGTTTGAAGAAGGCCTACGGCATAAAATATTTTTGAGCAGGGTTGCCACCTGTTATATGATATAGGTGCAAAATTAAAAAGGTGTAAACGCATTGTCATCGGTTCGAACTTGTTACC
>NW_016176302.1:0-9328 GCF_001687245.7 Rhagoletis zephyria
ATTTTGAAATCAAAAAATATTTAGAGGTCGCTCAAAGTTTTCCATGTATGCATGTATTTTATATGGGAATAAAACATTTTTCTTAGAAATGGTATAGAATTCGTGAACAGCAATGTTTTTCGGCCTGAAACTCTATTCAGGAGATTCCCAATAATAATACCGAATTATATATTTAACCCTTTTTTTATAGCAACCCCCAGAAAATGCCAAAAAATGGAATGGGGGCACCAATAAAAAATCGTTAGTTTTAAATCATGGTTAAATAAACAATTGGATGAAAAATATTTTTTGATTTCAAAAAAAAAAATGGATATAAATTTTTTCGGTACCGAAAAATCCTAGGGGATGAGAGCATTAAAAGTTTGACTTTACTTGTTTTGAAACACCCTAGTGGGCACAAATGCTAAATATGTAGTAGAGCTGAGTATTGTGAGTCGTGAGTGTAGTGAGTGGGGTGCTTTGTGCGGAGTTGGAGTGCATTAGTTGCATTTTTTGATAATTTTCTCCTTGGACACTGACTTTTATGAGTAAACAGGATTATTTACGACTGCAAACGGTAGATTGACTAAGGAAGTGCTGGGGTTCTGTGTTGTTCTCCCATTAAGCGCTTGCGTGCACCAATATACACATGTATAGTCTACACAAATACTTACATATGGATTTAAGCAAAATCATAAAGTTGTAAAGATAAAATATTAGTATTAGCATTTGAATATTATTTTACTCTCTAGATATCTTAAGTGCAACATTAGATTGAATTTGATTATTGTTTAGAGAAGAGGAGTAGGTCATCTAGTTACCGTTACTGAGAACGATATATGTATTACAACAAACTTTTATTCGATTACACGTACTCGTCTTCCTATTAATCGTCGTATTCACATTTGTGTTCATTTTAGTTGCTGTCTTCCTCTTCGTCTTCGGAATGTATCCGTATTAGTTATTCGTAGTCCACTTCGTATTCGACGTCATATTCTTTCTCGTATTCATCTTCGACCTCGTCGTCGCATTCGTCAATGTATTAGTTTTCGTCTTCGTCTTTGTATACTCTCCATGTTCACATTTGTCTTCCAGTTAGTCTTCGTATTCACTTTCATCTCTCACATATGCCTTCGTTTCAGTGCTGTATTTGTATTCAACTTCACAAACATCTTTTTCGGATTCCTTTTCGTCATTTTAATTCATTTTCGTTTTACGCTCTCATTTTCGTCTTCCTACTCGTATTCGTATCCGTATTCGTATACGTTTTCATGTTATACGTCGTATTTGTCTTTGCATTCATCTTCGGTTCCTCTTCGCAATTGTTTTCATATTCGTATTCTTGTTTGTCTTTCTTGTATTGGTATTTGTCTTCGGCTTTTGCATTCGAATACGAAGCACCGTTAGCAAGCGAAATACAACTCAAATTTAAAAGCTGCAGCAACTGCTACTCAAATAAGGAAATTTTTAAATGGCGATTCGAGCCGTAATTTTCAATGGTTTTTCATGTTTCAAAATCGGATTCTTACCTATTTATTTATTAAAAGGGTTAACGATACCACTTTTTTGTACTCTTTTCGCTATGTTGTTCCGATTTTTCATCGATTTATTTATCGATATGTTTAAAATTTTTAAAGTTCAGTTGCATATTGCATTATTTTATGCTAATACATTTTTCCTACAAACAACTATAATCAATGTATTTAACCGTTTTGTTATCGAAATGTTAACTAATATTGTTATCGATACATTTATCGTTATTTGCATCAACTACGAGACCACCTTTTGTTCAATTTTTCATATATTTTCAATTTACTTATGGATAAATTTTAATTTTCGAGATTTAGTTATATGTAAGCTCATAAATATTGATATCTTTTTTCATAACTACATTATCGATATCAGTCTTTGAATGATAGCAATTATGAATTCACATTAGACATCATTATTACCGATATCGTTGTTAATATCATTTCGTCTAGCTCACCTAATAAATAAAGTCAGCGCTATTATGCTCTTCTTTATCTGTGTCTTTTCATGCGTTCTTCTCTCTTTCTTGGACTTATTTGAGTTTCTTGTTCGACATAACTTCTATGAGAATCTTCGTCTTTATGAAGTGTTTTGGCATAGAACAAGAGAGGAGTCACTGGCGTGGTCATTTGCCTCAATACCACTGGCACTCAAGCCGATATGGAGCTGGCTGTTTAAAGCAGCCTCTATAGAAAAGTAAAGCTAGCTATTAGTTTTACTCGCTTCTCATCAAATCAGATCTGATCATATCATATAACATCGAATCAGCTCAGAATACATTAAAACAGATCAAATCATTTAATCTCGCATCACATCACATCAAATTACAAAATATCGCATCACAATCCAGATCACTGCACTTAACATCACGAGATATCAGATCATGTGATATCACATCATATAGTATCACGGTATAAAAATCATTCCTCTGAAAACAGTTTCATAATTGGTTGGATATTATGTATTTACTTGTAATCGAATATCACATCACAACACATCACAAGAGTTCAGATCACAAGGATGAGGTCCAAAACTAAATCTACCATCAATCCTCTCGATATGGCCGCGAATTTGAGAAGCGCCCCAAATTCTTTCGTCTTCTCATAACTGTTTCACAACTTTTGCTCTAGAGATTAATCAAGTGATTTAAAATTACATATATCTTTACAGCAAGTACTTGCTCCGAAGTTGATTTACTGCGAGGTCCAGAGCCGGTCTGTGGTCGTCTCACCCTTAATGGTGTGGTGATCCACCCGCAAAGAAGTGTGCAGTTGATCTTTCAGTATCCTCGTTTCAATTTATAAGTTTGAAATCTTTTCACGTGATTTCTGCATTAAATACATATCTATGCATGCACTAGTTCTTCGATGCATGAGAACACTGAGAATTCATTAACAAAACAAAAAAACTGCAACGGCTTACCAACACCACTCCATTGGTTACCTTGGCTATTTAGCTGCTAACTGACAACACTTCAACACCCAGTCCATGGCACGCCACAGTCCCCCCGCCTGTCACCACGAACCAAGCAATGTTTTCTTTCTTTCAGCTGCGCGGCAATCGTAAATAACATTTCCATTGACTGCTGCAACATTTGTGCTTCGTTCTGTGTTTACAATTTGTTTGAGTATTTACTGTGAAAAAATAAAATAAAAGAAAAAAGTTTATGAGTCAATAATGAGCTGATATTGCACCAATTACAACAACAGACACAACAACAAGAGAAACAACTAAGTCTGCAAGAAGAAAAACTGTTAAATGTTTTGTAAACAAAATGCGACAGCTTTTCTTGGCCCCCCTAACTGACTGCGGTAACAACAACAACAAAAACAACAACAACAACAACAACAACGCGAAACACTTGCGCATAATTTCAAAAGGTATTTTTTCTCCTTTTCTTTTGGTTAATTTTGGTTTTCAATATGACTTTGGAAATTGTTTCACTCGTATTTGTTGTTGCTGTTGTTGCCGCTGACTTGTTTGTATTTATTATTGTTTATGCTCTTGTTGATATTGTCGATACTATGTTGCTATTGTTTTTTTGTTGTTGTTTTTTTTTTTTTTGTGTTGGGTTGGTTGCATTTTATTTGTCTTTCTTGTTATCACACTGAAGCGAGAAAATACGTGTGTATGTATGTTTCTACGAGTATGTGTGTACTCTTCATGTGATGGAACTCGTTCGATTGTCTCAAATTAAAATGAATGCGTTCATTGATCTTGAGCCCCCAATGTGCACAAATTGTACACACATGAATGCTAGATATACAGCTGTGAACAGAATATTGGATCCTAAGTTGGCAGCCAAATTTTAAACAGTATTTGCAGTACTTTGCGACTGCTTTATAAAGCACAAAACCCATCCATAAATAAAGCATGTATCTCGTCGCATCCATTCTCAGTATATCTGACCAAAATATGTGGCAACTAAGGCTAGCAAACCTCGAGAAAGCAAAGGAATAAGTGTGCATTGTATTCGTGTTCGGACAGGGGCACATCTAATGTATACGCAAATTCGCGTAATTGGTCACGACCATCGATAGTTTTCCAGCTCTAGGTCAGCCAGCCAAACGGTTATTTCTAGCTCCAAATCTGAGGAGAAGACTGCTGCTCCGATCTTGCCGTCGAGTTTTGAGCCACCACTGTAAACTTTTATGTCGCTGTGTAAGGGGTGATGCCTCGTATATTAGTCCTGTCGGGTTAGCATGGTAGGTACCAATTTTTGTACATTTTGGTAAAAGTGCAAAGATAGTATAAAGTAGTAAGTACTTATAGGTATCGGTGTGGGTGTCATCGTCTATAGGATCTCTTAGTTTGAAGCTGCAATAATGGCTGCTTCTAGAGCAATTACACCAAGCATAGGCTGATCTAGAATCGCATTCATAGCTCTAGTAGTTGAAGGACAAAAGTAGAGCTTAGCGTATGCATACTGGCACACTATTGTACCCTTTGGAGTTTTTAAGCTCCCACGTACTACTCCAAGAAAAATTACATATTACAATTGCAGAGAGCTAAACTTTAAAGGATCCCTAAGGTGCTCAAAAAAAGCATATGAAGCTCCATTTTACGCTTTTCAATTTGGGCCTGAAAAATATATGTTTGAAGCAACATGTAGGCCATATCAAGGTTCCTCGAAGAAAGAGTATGAAAATCGTAGCTCACGCATTAGTTAAATTTTTTAGCAATACTCGGCCAGGGACTAAATTATTTTTCTGTCAATAGCTGTACATTATATAAATGATATATCAACTAGTATTTAAAAGTTTACATGAAATGCTGTGAAAAAGGGGCGTAGCGCATGCAAGCTTTTGGCTGTATGCTCATTTGATAGGTCTCTCTAAAAAACAAAAACAAAAAAACAACAAGGGGCGGCTGCCCCAAGCTAGCCAGAGCCGTAGCCATAGATAATTCTCCGAACTGACACGCTTACAAACTTTTACGGGCATGTACACGCACAAACATAGAAAACTGTGTGTATATTAGGGTGCTCGAATAACGCACGTGAAAAAAGTTAACCACGAATTTTAACGCTCTCCGCTCCTGGGATTTTTCTATATAAAAAAAAAATTTAATTCAGTTTTTTTTTTTATTTCGAAATTAAAAAAAAAATATTAAGAAGTCGCTCAAAGCGCTCAAAGTTTTTAATGTATTTTATATGGGATATATTAAGAGGTCGCTCAAAGCGCTCAATGTTTTCCATGTATTTTATATGGGAGAAAACAATTTTTCGTAGATGTGGTATAGAATTTTTGAAAATCAATATTTTTCAATCGATAATAATACTCAATGGTTAAATTTGCAATTTTTTAGTATTAAGGATTTTTCATTGGTCCCCCATTGCATTTTTGAAAACTAAAAAGTGGTTAAATAAATAATTGTGTATTGTTATTGGAAGTCTCCTGAAGAGTAGCAGAAATTTCTGATGGAGAAATATTGTTTTTCAACAATTTTATACCATTTCTTCGAAAAATTGTTTTTCGCCCAAATAAAATATGTAAGGGTTATAATTTTTTTGCTATAGAATAATGCTAAAATTTCCACTTGACTTCTTTTGGACCACCCTACTTTACATATATGTATGTGCGTATTGCTGTTTGTTTGTTTGTTCAACGTTGCACTTGGCCGCTCATTGCACGCATTGTTGCCGGCCGCATTCTCTTATCGGGTGCAATAAATCTTGATACGCTGTCATGTTCTGTCTAATTAGTAATATGTCAATAAACTTATTGAATTTTTGAATAGGGGAGATGACTCCATGCCTCAGTCGCTGGGCAATCACTTTCCTCTGCTGGCAGCAGCAGCAGTGCTTTATAAGTGGCATACATATGCTATATGTAGGTACTACAACAACACTTAAATCTATATACATACATACATATGTATTTATGTACGTAACTTCAAGAATTTTGGTTTGCTGCTTGTTGTGTCCATTTACACTGCTCCAACTGCAGTCAGCTGCACTTTTGTGTTGTCTTCGATATTCGTGGAATTTAATTTACTGCGCTCGCTGCATTCCTAATTCACACATGCACATGTACTGTATACTGATATGTAGCAGTACTATATGCCTTGTTGTTATTGGTTTAGTTGTAGCGCATATTCTCCTCCCTCAAATTCCCTTCATTATTGACTATAATAAGCATTTATCAGCGCTTATTTTGTAGCTTGTGTTTATCAATTTTCACTGGAACTGTCACAAGCAATGCTCATCTGCATCGATTGTAAGTCAACAATATACTATCCATTGATGTATGTATGTATTTATATGCTTGTTTTAGTAATACATGTGCTAAGGACTAATATTGGTTGATTTGTTGCCCAAAATTTCATAGTAAATTTTCAATGATGCTGCAATTTATGACCCAGTATTTGGTGAATATGGGCAATTAGAGGCAGTTTAAGGACGATATTCGGATTCATGTGTCAGCGGTGGACGCATATTCAAAATTATGTTCATAGCTAGGCAATTGAATTAGGCACATTCATACATACATACCTATTTACACTACATATATACTTTGTCAATTGTATCATATACGCATTTAAGTAATGAAAACTAATCGTAAAAATTCTTTAATGTGGATTTAGTGAAAGTATAATATTTCTATAGGCCTAGAACCACTATTTCGCTGTGGATTAAAAGGTTTTTAGGCCACAGAGCACCCAGACGGGCATGCAGAGGCACACCGCTAGATGGTCGTTACTCTCACCACTATTATGGCTACTAACGATCAGCAAATTACTAAAGGAACTCGAGGTAAAAGCGCCCTAACTGGTGGCTAGGGGTTAATGCAGACAAAACACGCCTTATACTCTTCACAAGAAGATATAAGGTCGCAGTATTGCGACCCCCAAGCCTAGGTAGCATCGAGCTGTCAATTAAAGACCACTATTGGCAATGTTGAGGAATGTTTGAGGAAGACCAGTAACGCTTTTATGCATGTAAAATAATGCTGGGAGTCACTTGGGGTCTGTCACCTGCACTGATGCATTGGTGCCATACAGCAATAGTCAGACCAATACTGCTCTATGTCACTTTGGTGTAGTGGAATGCCACAAAAAGGTCCTCATAGCTCGGCCCAATAGTGAAGGTTCAGCGCCTCGCAGCACTGTGGCTCACGGGAGCGCTGAGATTCACCTCTGAGAATCGTCAGTTTACCGCCCATTGACCTATTCGCGGAAAACTCTGCTGCTCTATCCGTATGTAGAAGACGGCCATAGAGGGATTGAATTTCAGAACCTTCGATTAGAGTGGGACTACATGGCATCTAGCTTTAAGTGCCAAGGAAGGTTTTGCACAACGATTGAGGGGGAAGGATGGCGCAAGGGAATGAAGCCTAGCCGTATATCCCTAAAAATTTTCACGGACGGCTCTAAAATGGTAACAGGTGTGGGTGCCGGGAAGCCATTGAAAGGCTAGTCGCCGACAGAACTCTAAATATATTTTGGGGGCTCCGCCACATAGGGAATAATGAAATAGCAGATGAGACTGCCAATACCGCCACCAGTCTGACTGTCGAACGGACAAATTACATTCGTAGACCACTTCAACACTTGTACAACGAAATAGACTATAATATGATTAGGCAGTTCAGGGCTAGATGGAATGAGTTGACCACCTGAAAAACTGCAAAAATTATGTTCGAAAATGGCGGAAGTTATCTATACTCGCTTCTTGTTACAGCTACCAAAGAGGGATTGCAGAGTTATTACTGGATTTCTCACGGGGCATATCCTGGTGGCTGTTCATGCACATAAAATTGGTATGTCGTGACCGGGAGACCAGGGAAACCTTGGAGCATCTTCTCTGCCAATGTCCTGCACTGTTAAAAATACGACTAAAATGCTTGGGAGCCTACCGATTCGAGAAGTTAGAGGACATATCAAAAGTAGAACTTAAATCGCTACTGAAATTCACAAAAAGCGTTGACGTCCGATTTGCGATGTCTCCTTTAAAGGTTTGTAATTTGGAAAATGTATGAAAACGTCAGTTTATAAAGCTCATTAAACCCAGTTTATTTTTTATGGGTAAGTTCGTGTCAATACAGCAAAAAATGTTATGGATCGTTTTACAAACAACAATAAATTATTTTAATTTTCGTGACACTAAAAATGGCACAACGCCGAAATCGGTTTGTTTCCAAACCGAATTTGACGAGAGGTGACTGAAAATCGTTCCATAGTACATCAAAAGTACACTAAAACAAATTACCTCCATTATAACTTCCTTCGCTGAATGGCAACACTTTGACTGAAGCGGACGTAGTTAAATTACTGAAAATCATCTCTTTGACAGGAAGCTGAGAGCGGAACTCCGTGGAGAATACCAAGAAATCCTGCGCTAGCCTATATGCCTGCTACTGCTAAGAAATTGGTCATACTATTACAGATAGTGCACTGGGTGTAGACCGCATATTTTCGCCATATTTTGTCTACGGTGCCAAATCATAAGACAAATCTGCTATCAGAAAATATTTAGCAGGGTACAGTGGGCGGCATCTATACTAACAACGGAACTAAAGCAGTGAAAATTGAACTAAATCTTCTACCTACGCACCGCTATGGTAAACAATAGGCGCACAGTAATGCAGTTAGGCTAAATGAATAAATGGAGGGACAAATGATATGGCCACACCAAAATTCTGGACGCCTGTCCCGCAAATTTTCTGAATTCAATTCACATTTTAGTCTCTGAAAACGACTTCATGACAGGAATTCTTTCTGGATATTTTCTAGTAAGTAAAGCAAAATGGTAAAGTGACCTCCAAAATAAGGTTTAGAAATTTGGTGACTTGCGGAGTATCCCGCTTACTTGGCTGACACTGCACTGCCGATAAATAAATGGGAGTCCGTAACACCTCGCGATGAGACCAGGGAGAAGAAGGAGGATACGATGAAGGAAAATTTTATAATTGGCAGCAAGTATCACTGACATAAGTGAAACCTGTATGGCGGAACATGTTGAGCAGTTTTTGTGAGATGATGCTGAAAAATTTGCTTCAAGTTTCTGATTTAAATACTTTTTCGAAGTGCCTACACTGCCCAGACACGGTCCCGGTGGAAGGAGTGCGTGGCTTTGTCAGTAGCTAAAGGTAGTTAAACGGCTCTATTCTAATATATCTGTAAAGAATTATTGTCACAGTTTTTATTACAGAAAAATATATGAAAATGTTNCCAACTTACTAAAAAAATACGATTATTACCTCATCGCAAGGCGTAAATTAATTTAATTTTTTCCGTACTAAGAATCTACTACTATCGGGAAACATAAATACGTAGACCGTAGTAAAATGACTATTAACCCTTTTTGATTGACTAAAAA
>NW_016176304.1:0-9326 GCF_001687245.7 Rhagoletis zephyria
GTTGTATCATGGACGATGAAACTTATTGCGTTGCTGACTTTAAACAAATTCCAGGACAGGAATTTTATGTTGCCAATAATAAAGACGAAATTGATGCAAAGTATAAGTACAAAAAAGTGTCGAAATATCCAAAAAAATATCTTGTCTGGCAAGCAATATGCACATGTGGTAAAAAAAGGAAAGAATTCGTAACCGTGGGCACAATTAGCACAGAAAATAAAAGAGTGCTTGGAACGGAGACTTCTCCCTTTTATACAAAGTCATGATGTTCCTGTTTTCTTCTGTCCTGATTTAGCCACTTGCCACTATTCAAAAAAAGTCCTAGAATTTTACGCAGGACATAATGTCAATGTGGTGCCGAAAGAGGCTAACCCTCCGAGTTGTCCTGAGTTACGGCCTATTGAAGTTTTTTGGGCTCAAATGAAAAGAGAGCTGAAGAAGACAAAATCTGAAGTCGATACAGTAGCACAATTTCAAATAAGATGGCGTAATCAAGCTAAAAAAATGTCAAAAGATGATGTCCAAAGACTGATGAAGGGGATATCGCAAAAGGTGCGGCAGTTTTGGAGAAGGGACTAATTTCATTGTTACTTTCCTATTTTTAATAAAAACATATTTCTTAAAAGTGATATATTTTCATTTCGCTTCATTTACTTTGTTTTTGTGAAAATTAGAGCAGCTAATTGGCTGCCAGATTTCAAATGAACCACTTAGTACATTGCATTTGAGTATGGAGAGGCAACTATCTGGAAGTATTTTACATGCAAAATTTACTAAGTATTTCCCGGTTTGTAGTTGCAGTTAAAGAAAACACATGAAAAGGCACGATTTTTTTTAAATTCGAAAAAATGTAAATATTTCAAAAACGGTGACACATTTACCTGAAAATTTTTTGTTTATCAGGGAGCTCACCGCCCCACCTACCTTCCCCTAAAGTTTGGCATGTTACTTCTGGGACACCCTGTATACGAGAGATCATTATTAAAGAGAGAACTTCAAAACTGTGCTTTGTTAAACGAAATGAGTGTACAATTTGAGTCGACAAATATTCCAGTGTTAATACTAGGTGACTCTGCCTTTTGCTTGTCAAGACATATTATGAAGCCGTTTCCATTTCATCTTAACCACACCACTGCTCAAAAGGTATTCAACTACCGATTATTAAAATGTCGCAGAGTAATAGAAAATGTATTCGGTCATTTAAAAGCAAGGTAATAAACTTGCAGTTAATTTTATTTGCATCTTTCAAACGCTTTAAAAAATACATATGCAGATTCCGCAGGATTGGAAAAGGAATTGACAATGGTGTTCAAAATACGAACTCAGTCATTAAAGCATGCTGCGCTTTACACAACTTTTTAGTGGAAGAAAAGGATGAGTTATTCACAAGTTGGTTTCATGAGCAACGAATTAATGACCGAGATAGAAAATACCCAAACCATTCTACGTATCTAACGAATAATGGAAATGAAGCCGAAGGAATAAGGAACACTCTCAGTTTATATTTTGGTGAGTAAGAGCTTGGTTGAGTCGCGATCACAACATTAGTATTGCTAGTTAAAATTCAATTCAAAATTACAGTGATATACAGCTGCGGTCAATAAGATAGTAGCAAAATTCAAAACGATGTTGCTTGCAACTTATGTTTATTTATTTATTGTTTATAATTTTCATTTAAAATATGAGTCGATCGATATCAGGTACCACATAAATAAAAGTTTCAAAGCTTGCAGAAAGTTCACAAAAACCAATTAAACTTAAAAAAATTTTCATCAAAATTTCTATTTCTTAATTAGATTTCCTAGAAGTATTTCGTATAATAATAATAAGGTGGAAGTTTCAAGTCCCTAAAAATTACCGTTGATTTTTTAGATTTGTTTTTGTCTAGGGTATTGCGTATTTTCTTCCATATAACGCATGAACAAAATTTATTTTTATTTGGAAGAAAATGCTCAACACCCTAGTCAAAAAAAAAATCTAAAAAATCAACGGTAAATTTGAGGGACTTGAAACTTACACTTTATTATACTGAAATTGAATGGGCTATAAAACTGCGTACTGTATTTAATTAAAAAAATAGAAATTTTGATGAATTTTTTTTTTAGTTTAATTAGCCTTTTTTAGTTTTTAATTCAAACGGCTCAAACAGTCTAAATACCTTGCGTTAGTTTTTTATTGTCGTCGCGCATTTCCTTCTACACCTGTAATTTTTCTTCCACCTTCCCTATTTCTTCGTCCATAATTTTATTTTCAGCATCTGCTTTTTTGTAGCACTTGCCGAACTCTGCATACACTGAAACTAATTTATCCACATTTTTTTTCAGCACGCGCATTTGATGAGGACGGCAAATCAGATGGCAATTCAGGTGACAACGGGGAGAGCAACGAGACCACAGAGGTCGATGGCGAAGGTGTTGGCAGTGGCACAACCATTGGGGCGTGGGTTGATATTTCTTGAGAATTGCCTGATAATGTAATGAAAGCTAAATAAAATAAGCCATATCACAAATTAAATAAAAAAATGTGTATTGATTTTGAATGCTCTCGTGCACGACAACGTCAACGTTGTTGATTCTGTGGCCTCCGATTATTCTGTGCACTGGCCCCGTGCAGATGCCACTGCGCCAGCGCACCTACTGAGGGCCCACTGGATTCCTAGCATTTTCTGCACAAATACTGACACATATATGCATGTTTTTTAATTGTTATATTCGGGGACATAACAGTTATAAGTTTTATCGGAAAAACGTTGTTCCATAACAGTTATTAGATGAGAAATATTTTTTATTTCGCCGATAAGAGTTATAGCCCTACGTTTACTTTTTGCGTTGCGTGAGAACGATTATGCAGGAGAAATATATTTTCCGTCGTCAATAACAGTTATTTCCCAACGTTTATCTTTTACGAGATAACAGGTATTGTTGGTCCCTGTTTATATTCCATGCATTGATGGGCAAACCTAAATACTTTTGTACTTAAAGTACCACTTTTACTAAATACACAAATTCTTAATATTCAAATGAAAAGGGCTTAGGTATTTAGGAGCTGCTAAATAAATACCCAAGTAATAAAAACTTAGGTATTTAGGAGTATGCTAAATCTTCAAATAAAAAATACTTAGGTATTTAGGAGCAGCTAAATACCCAATTAAAAAATATTTAGGTATTTAGGCGCTATTAAGTATTAAAGTAAGAAAAACTTGAGTATTTAGGAATTGCTAGATACTAAAATACAAATAATTAAAATATTTAGCGGGCGGCAAATACTCCGGTCCAAAGTACTCAGGTACCTTTGGGATGCAAAATACTTTCACTAAAGTACCAAGGTTTTAGTGGATGGCTAAATACTTTCAAACTAAATACTGTATAGTTTAGGGGAAATTTAGAGAATTAACACCTAACCTTACACTCACCTCAACTTACTTTACCACAACTCACTTCACCTCTCCTCAAATCAACTCACCACACCTCACCAAAACTCGCCGCATATCAATTTGGGAACTGTTTCGGGATTTTGGCGATTCTGCGGACTAAATCAGGATTCTCAAGACTATTTCGGGATTCTAGAAGCTTTTTCGTAATTCTTTCGGGATTTCCAGAAACTTTTTTGGGACTTTCGGGATTCTCCGAACTAATATCGGGATTTTCCAGACTACTTCGGGACTATGGACGAATTTTTGGGACTAGTTTCGGCTTTTTCGACTTTCGGGACTACTTCAGGAGTTTTGGGACTTTCGGGATTCTCATTGAACTTGATCAAAAATATAAAATACACTGGCTTACAGAAAGTTAAATTTCTTAAAGTAGTTTACTCTAGTTCGCACTCTTTGCTCAAATCGTAATGAACTCAGCCGATTTTGACGTAGCAAAGTGGCCATTCCGGCATTCGAAAAGATGCGCTCAACGGGTGCTGATGATGGCAGAGGCGTATTGGTCTTTATAAATAATTTTCCTACCGTCGGGTGCAAATTGAACATAAGTAGGTGCGTTCGGCTATCAGTAGGGAAATTTTTAAGTTCACTTTTCCGCTCTAAATTTCCAAAAATAGGTTCCGCATTTTGGCAAGAACTTGGTCCGAAATCAAAAAAGTCATCTTCACTCGAAGGCTGTCCAGAGTCTGACTTATCTTTTGTTTTAGCTTCCAATACCTCCTTTAATACAAGCTTGCGTGCTCCGCTTTGTGCGTCATTGTACAAGCATATTAACACCATGCCTTGAATTTCGGCTGAAGAATTGCTGATAAAGCCGCTGTTTCCCCATCACCATTTATATGAAAAAAAAGATGCTGAATCTTCTTTCTAAAGCATCCAGTAATGCCTTAATAACATGGTTACAGCAACCTAAATGCTTTTCTTTAAGTATGGGAGAATGTTTATTGCGCAGTGAAACTTAACTGGGCGTTAGGTACCCGTAAGTACAGTTTTATTCACCCTGTAAAGTACACATACAAATATTTATATATATAATTTTTAATTTATGAAGTCATTTTCGTTTAGGGGATTCACCAGACGTGTTAACCGCCGTAAAATCTTAAGCTTAACATATTTTTAAGTAAAATAATGATTAAAATGGTGCATGAATGGCCACTTAATAATAATAATAGATTGGCGCTTACACATATGTTAATGTTTGGCCGAGCATCTGCTCCGATTTTTGGCGTGCGCCTTGATGTTGTCACACAAAGCGGAGGGACCTACAGATTTACGCCGCTGCGAACGGCGATTGTATTTTTATGAGAGGCTATTTTTCATGGCAGAAATACACTCAAAGGTTTGCCATTGCCTGCCGAGGGTCGACCGCTGTTAAGAAAATACCTTTTTTTTCTATCTTTTTTGCGATGTCGCTTTGACCAGTGCTTGACCCCACCCGCGCACTGCCTACCACTACACCACAACGGCCGGCCAGTAATGGCCACTTTTCCACCTCAAAATTGGCTGTAGACCTAAGTAAACTACTTTAAGAAATTTAACTTTCTGTAAGACAGTGCAGTTTATATTTTTGATCAAGTTCAAGTTGAATTTTTTAATTTGGATTAGCAACCTTCTTTTAGAAAATAGGTATATTTGGTGAAACGTGGATAAATAATAAGATTTTAGATCCAATACGTGTGGATTACTGTACGAAATAGTCCCGAAAGACACTAAAATCCCTATATAACTCCAGGGGATACCGAAAATCCCTAAGTGGTCCCGAAAATCCCAAAAATCCGAGATTATTCCCGAGAATCCCGAAATAGTCCAGAAAGTCCCAAAAATCCGAAATAAGTGCCAAAAATGTGGAATTAGTCCCGAAAGTCCCAAAAATTCCGAAATTACTTCCGATAATCCTGAAATAGTCCTGAAAGTCCCAAAAATCCGAAATTAGTCGTAAAAATTTCGAAATACTCCCGAAAGCACCAAACATCCCGATATAATCACAAAAATTCCGAAATGGTGCCGTAACCCCAAAAATCCGAAATTAGTCCCAAAGATCTAAAAATAGTCCCAAAATTTAAGTCCCAAAAATCCCTAAATACTTCCGCAGGTGCAAAAATCCTAAATTAGTCCCGAAAATCTCGAGATGGGTCCGAAAGTCACAAAAATCCAAAAATAGTCCCGAAAGTCCCTAAAATCCGAAATACTCCCAAAAATCCCAAAAATTTGAGATTATTTCAGAGAATCCCGAAAGTCCCAAAAAATCCGAAATAAGTGCCGAAAATCCGGAAATAGTCCCGAAAGTCCCAGAAATACCGTAATTACTCACGATAATCCCTAAATAGTTCCGAAATTCTTCCGAAATTCCCTTCCGAAAACCCGAAATGGTCTCGAAAGTCCCAAAATCGCGATACTAGTCCCGAGAATTCCTTAAGTCTCACAAATTCCGATATTTGTCCCGAGAACCCCGAGATAGTCCCAAAGTTTCGAAAATCCCGAAATCCTTTATTTTCACACTAAGTAGATATCAAGTATCCAGTGTTTAGTGAAACCCTAAATACTAAGTTACTTTTGTATCCAGTATTTAGTAAAGACAAAGTCTCTCAATACTTTTGTTCGCGGTATTTAGTGAAGGCAAAGCCACTAAATATTTTTGTTCGCAGTATCTAGTAAAGCCAAAGTCACTTAATACTTGAGTACGCGGTGTTTCGTTAGGTGAAACTAACTAAGTTCTTTTAGACGAAGTATTTAGCGACGTGAAAATAAGTAAATACTAGCATACTTGGTAGCATACTTGGAACTCCGTAAAATGATTTTCGCGCTCTCGATGCGCTTTGGCCTTCGGTTGCTATGTGCATTGCATATCGCGTGAGTTTGCGACGTCGTGCTTGCACTGGGGTTCATTTCTGCCAATTCGAGATATGGCCTTTTGCAACGTTCTGTAAAAGAGGAAAGCAAACAATTATGCAGAGGGCGCTGCTCAATATGCATTTTAATATTCTTGGGGCGTATAAATAAACGAGTAAATAAATATTTTGTTGTGGGCTCATGGGTTAGAGCTTATTGCTTCGAATGAGCGGGTCTTATATATTACCCTTTAGTTCGAGTTATGTAGTGTGCTCATGGGTTAGAGCTTATGGCATTGAATGCCATCTTATTTATTGCCCTCTATTTTCAAAGTTTTGCGACGGAACCGCTTATCACCCAACCAAATCTAGTTTCCAGCGCTATTACATTATCTTGTATTTTTCGGACTCCAGGTCTGAGAACTTGTGGAAGTATGTCGCTTCCAATAACCAGATCTATGGGTGCTGGTTTGCTGGAATGGGGGTCAGCTAGTTCATGGGCATTGAATTGTTTAATAAATTCACGACTTACGGGGGAAGTCGCTAAGCACTCCGTTAACTGCTTGAATATGACAGCTTTTGTATTTATCTTCCGCTTTGCCTTGCGGTAGTTATATTTAGTTCGCATGCATTTTTAGTGCGTATTGAGTTACATCCACCAATATGAAATACTTCCAACTGTGAATGTTCGGTTGGGAGCTTCAACCTCTTTTGAGCTGCTGACGAAATAAAGGTTCTTTGGGACCCTTGGTCAAGCAATGCTCTGCGTTGAAACTGTTCTCCTCGATGCTCTATTGTCACTATTTCAGTTGGGAGGAGAACTTCATGTTCATTGGCAATTCGGAGCGAGTTAACATGCGCGGAGTTTGAGCAGGTGGGTTGCTTATCGCTATTACTTTTGGAGTTTGCGTATTGGTTGGGTGGTGATCATAGGGGATCACTCGCTCTTTATTTTGCGGGTCTGTGATGCTTTGGGTATGCCCACAGCTTTCATTTATTTGTCGATCGCGGGTGATCGATTTATTAATATTTTCTTTTATTCTAGCCTTTTTGGAATGGCCTTTATTTGAATGAACTTGAAGTAACGAGTTATGCCTTTTCTGACAATACATGCATTTAAATGGTGACTTGCATTCTGCCACGGTATGATTGAAGGCGAGGCAATTTCGGCATAATTTATTAGCTTTAACAAATTGTATGCGCCTTTGTTTCGTGAATGTTTTAAACATTTGAGACTTTTTCATAGGATGTGGGGTGTTACATAAATAACAAGAAAACACCATTTTGGAATTTGTTTGAAAGGCTTTTGTGTTACTGTGGGATTTTGTTAGAGCAGAGTGTTTTTGGGAATTTCATTTCTACCCTTTCTAACACGTGAAACCTGGACGTTAGGAATTCGTCCATTTGAGACCATAAGGGAAGATCTCGTCTTGTGGGCAATGATTGCTCCCATAGTAACCGGGTATCTTTGGGCAATTTGGATACGCAAATATGTATAAGGATAGGGTCCCAGCTGTCCGTCAAAACCTTTTGAGTATTAGTAAAATGAACATTTTCAAATCGCTTTTTAAAACGATCGTTTGATAATTGGAAATTCTCATATTCACATGAGAGACTAAAATTTTTATTTTATATTCCAAAATATGCGTTTTCAAAAATGATTTTGAATTTCTATTTTGATTAAAACACAGTCATCTGATATTTAAAACTATACATTGTCATAAATTTATTGATATATGTACATATGTAGGCATACTAACCTATGTATTAATTAGTTCCAAAGCTTAATAATTGAAATATATGTACATATTCTGGCTTTTCCTCCACGGGCCTTGATAATTTTGATTAACGTTGGTTAGATCCTGTAATACAAAGAAAAATTTACAATTATTATTAAATAACGGATTGGAATTTGTTTTTGTAAGCAAGTCTTACCAAAGCTTTTCTCTAATCAAAAAAGGATACCGTATCAGCAACGTTCCTTTCATTTAGTGGCGTAACGATATCACATTTCCGCATCTTTTGCTATGTATGTACGAATGTAGCTAGAATCAATGGAGTGCAATGGGGTATAGTCATTGCGCTGGGTATGCAGTTACAGTCGCATGGTTATACTCAATCCCGACTCTTGCGTCCTCGTTCGCGCACTCTGGGCAACGCAACCCAAGTGCGAGATGCGGTAACCGGTCCGAGTGGAGCCTTGGGTCACGGCAGAAAGAGAGGGAGCTTCGGTGGGACCACTCTGACTTATTCGGTTTAAGGGCTCACTGAAGTCTGCAGCGTCTGTTCACCAGTAGGTGCGGCTGCAAGCGGGTGTCTGCTTGGAGCAAGCGGCTCGCTATATAAACGTGTATTTGGTTGCGAAACCACCACCGTCCCAGCAATGGGTTGTGCGCTGGGCTTGGGACCCGCCACGTAAAAACCATTTCCAGTGAAGAAGCAAGGCAAAGCCTCGGATGAGACCCCCCCTTATGATGACGACCACGGCAAACGTTTAAAGGACTACGATTTGAGGGCATGCACCTGGAATGTCCGGACCCTTAATGGGGAAGGTGCCTCTGTCCGGCTGGTTGATGTCCTCGTAAGGACAAAAGCTGACATCACTGCCATCCAAGAAATGCGTTGGACGGGGCAAGGAAAACAATGTATAGGGCCTTGCGACGTCTACTACAGCTGTCATGTAAAGGAGCGCAGATTCGGAGTTGGATTTGTGGTGGGAGAGAGACTCTGACGCCGAGAACTGTCGTTCACCCCGGTGGACGAGCGTCTAGCCACAATCCGCATCAAAGCGAGATTCTTCAACATCTCGCTCATCTGCGCCCATGCCCCGACGGAAGAGAAGGATGAGGCATCCAATGATCTCTTCTATGAGCGCTTGGAGCGCACATACGAGTGCTGCCCCCGTCATGATATCAAATGCGTGCTTGGCGACTTCAATGCCAGGGTGGGCAAGGAAGGGATCTTTGGAACCACCGTCGGAAAATTCAGCCTCCACGACGAAACGTCCGACAACGGATTGAGGCTGATCGACTTCGCCGGGGCCCGAAACATGGTAGTATGCAGTACTA
>NW_016176305.1:0-9325 GCF_001687245.7 Rhagoletis zephyria
GTATGTACATATGTCTTTTATTGCCCAAATTCCACAGCCCCTCAGCCAAAGGGAGAAGGTGGAGGAAGTCCTTGCAGCGGCCACAGTGATATATTGCCATCGTTTTGCCAAGCGAATCCTTCGCCTCGGAAATTTGCTGAGTGTTGAACGTAATAAAATATTCATATGCTACCATTATATCAAACAGATGGGCATGTGTTGCAACAGCAACATANAGGGAGAAGGTGGAGGAAGTCCTTGCAGCGGCCACAGTGATATATTGCCATCGTTTTGCCAAGCGAATCCTTCGCCTCGGAAATTTGCTGAGTGTTGAACGTAATAAAATATTCATATGCTACCATTATATCAAACAGATGGGCATGTGTTGCAACAGCAACATAACCAACCGAGCGACAGCCGGACGGACAGCTGGAGATACAGACAAGCACTGCGCGATGTGGACGTTATGACCGTCCAACAGCCAACAGCCAACAGCAGAGAAAAAACAAAGCTCCCCAAGCGCTCATTGAGTGGGTGGCACGGCACTATGAACGCAGTCATGCGACAAAAATCAACAGCGAATACAAGGCCGGAAAGTAAGTATGAAGCAAAAATAAAATATAAATAAAAAATCGCCAAAAAACCTGCCGAAAAAGGCAGTTTCAACTCGCAAAATGACTGCATTAAAAACCCGCATGAAAGGCACCTACTGCGAGGACATTACACCTTGTGTGTGCTTTTCCGTTGTCGACAGTCAGGCACATGATGTCGCAAACGATGGTGGCATACCCTGCAAAAAAATTGGGCGACGTATATCTAAAGAAAATATTCCTGGATTAGTCAAAATCGGGTACATTTTGGGGCATTAATGAAGCGCAACTGGACCCATACGGATATACGGGTGTTATTGGAGATAAATTAGTCCCCGACTCATCTCTGACGGGTACAATAAACAATTTAACGATATGTTCGCATTTTATCAACGAAATTTCATGTGCCTCGTTGGAATGTAGGGATAGTATTTGCTTAGCAAACCTTAGAACCCCGGATCGAATTGCATCTGACGCAAATGTTTGTTTTTTAAAGCAATAGTCGCCTTTTTTTATACCCGCTCGGGGCTGCAGGGGAACAATAAGTCTCTTCATAGGACATGGTCGACCAAAAGCGAACAGTTCATTCCATATAAAGAGATCAAAAGTCGCCTATTCCTTTGCAGCTACTCTCGGACTCATCCTGGATTAGTCGCATTTTTTGCAATGGCGCTTACGTTTCGGTTTGGATATGCATGGCTATTTGCGTTAGCATAGCTGCTCGCTTTGTTGGTTGTTGCAGCTGTTGAAATAATCGTTTGCCGAAATTATGCTTAACATTTGGCGCTGATGTGTGAGCACTGTGACAAGTTGACGATGAGATGAGAATATCCACATGGACTAAGCTATACATACATATCTACATACGTACATATATGTATGGATAGGCGCGCGCAGGATATGCTGTGCGTTAACGCAGTTAGTTACCTTCAAATATAACACTTAGCTAAGCAACCAACCAACTTTTCGGGCAGTGTGAATACAGGGTGCAAGAAGGGTAAATTTTAGGAACTAATTACTTTACTAAAATATATATAAAAAAGTGCGTGTCGCCCTCTTTAACCTTACTTTGATAACCTTACTGTCAGCTGCTAAGAAGATATCCGTACGTCTGCCATAGCTTAATTGCATTACTGCATTAAATTTATTGTAAACCGATCTTCCAAAAAATGTTTTCCAAATATGTTCAAAGTATACGCTTAGTTTATAGAGACTCTTCACCATATACCAGAAGCATCTAGCAGAGGTCCTGGTGCTCTCTAACCAGTGAAAATTAAGCCGAGCACGATTTTGCAACTGCGGAGGAAATACATACGCACAAGATAAAAATTCTCGTTGCTAATGTTAAGGCACAGTTTGGCAAAGACCCTAAAATTACTGTTCAACGAAGTTGGAGAAAATGTTTACCATTCCTGTTTTCAAGATGGTGGCCATTAGCTTCAAGGACGCTTCGGATTGTATTAGTACTCTTTTTCAGTTTCAGGAACTTTTCGTGTACACCGCACCCTGTATGCAGCATTCGCCCACACGCCTTTATTGCCACAGAAACGGCTGGTGGCTAACAACTGCCGGCTGTTGCATTGCAATTTTATTCACTTTTGCGACAATGTCACTGCGTATCCTTGT
The DNA here is from genome assembly GCF_001687245.7 of Rhagoletis zephyria. Classification (NCBI taxonomy): domain Eukaryota; kingdom Metazoa; phylum Arthropoda; class Insecta; order Diptera; family Tephritidae; genus Rhagoletis; species Rhagoletis zephyria. Next base: position 2,196 of record NW_016176305.1, read on the forward strand.
TGCCCATGTTGACGGTCCATATACATAGATACATATATGCCAGCCCACCTCCCAACTCCCATACATCACAAATGTCATTGCGTTGTACAAACATGAATACATACATACATACATACATACTTACTTACGTATGTTTGTGTCTGTCGCTCACGCTTTCGAATGCATCTGTGGCCGCCCACCCGTCAGCACACGATAATGGTTCTGTAAATGTTCGTGTAATAAATCAGTCAAGGGTGTTTTAAGGATATTAATTTCTCTTTAAAGTTGCATTTCGTTGAACTCCTTTTTAATGTGTTTCATCCTTTTGACATTATTGCGGCGCTGCCTTCCGCACTGGCTTTCATGGCATCGTGAAAGTGTTCCAGCCAGCCAGTATGTTCGTGTTGAGTACAGCGTGAGAGTAAATACATTCGCATAAGCGGTTTTGCATGTGGATAAATCGCTCGTAAATCCTTCTATGTATGTAAAAGCGAATGTGCACAAGTCAAGCATTTTAAAAGTGTGTGTGCGTACTGAACGCAGCAACAGCTTGCGTTGGTCTTTGCATACTTTTGGGGGCTTCTAAGGATGTGCAGGTGGATACGAGATTATCCACCATAATGCAATGGTGCTGTCGACTTGGCCTTGCTTACAGACAAATAGCCATTCTTACATCTCAAAGAAATGTGTTGGAGAGTGTAAAGTCTCGCACATCCACAATTTATTTTATTTTTTTGGTTTTTAAATGTTTTGCTTGCGTGCATGTAGATATGTATGTATGTATGCGCATACAAAATTTACGTTAGTATATACATCTGTATGTGGAGGGTGCAATGGGCGACAAGTGCATTGCGCACTTGAAATTTTACTCTGAACGTTGGGGCGTGTTCTGTCTTACGAATTTAGTGGGTCGATTTACCGGCATAGCTGAACCTTTAAAAGCGCTTTAGCTGCGTGGGTTTGAGTGTGAACTGCCTTATCCATCCATACTGAAATTAAAAACGCTTATAAGCTCAAAAATTTTTTTTTTTTTTTAAGAATACTGTGAAACCTGTTAACCGAATCTACGCATTCGCCTAGCAAACGTCCACTAATGGCAGAGGAAGATATCGACAAGTAGCCATAAATCCCTTCGGTTGAGAGAACAGATAAATGTTGAAGGCTTTTTCGTCGATATTGTTGTCGATGCAAGTTTTAGGAAAGGTCACAATAGAGCGCCTGCAACTAGGACTGTGTTGTCATCATCACCACACTACTACTATTTATTCCCATAATTTTCCGGCCAGCAAATAAGATGCGATTGGAATAAATGATTTGGTCAAGTCATCAGCTCATCCCATAATTAGTTTATTTTTCCTTGTTATATGAAATATTAAAGCAGCAGCAGTGCAAGCTGATGCCGTTAACGAGCTCAGCAACGAAAACAAGTGTCTACTCGCCTCTCAACTCTAACAAAACCGAAAAACTTAAGAAACGAGTGATCTATAACTCATGTCCCGTTCCAATGTTAAAACAAAGAAAAGCTAAACTGTAGCAAAATGAGAATTCATAGCAAAATAACTTAGGTGGAAACTCAAACTTTTCGTCTACTTTTTCTCTGCTTTTTTGCGTCGAAATATTCAAGTGTAATTTCCAGTTGCATGCACATTTTCGAAACGCCCAAACTTTGAGCCACACCCCACAATCTTCAATGAAAATACAACGAACTGTGTGACATATGTTAGCCGCGAAGAACGTGCCATAGAGATTGTCATTATCGTTGCTGTTGTTTTCCTGTTGGTTGTCAATGAGTGCTCATTGTCGTCGCTCTGATTTGGTCGTTATCACTCCCTACAATCTCCACGCTCCTATAGTTCGAGTATTCGATGTGTTAGAAAGTATCCTGCAAGTCGCAGCAGAGGGTGCAATATGTGACTTTGGCTGTTTTGGGGGCGGCGGCGGCGGCGGCAATAGAAAACTCATTACAGCAACAACTTTGCTCATTACGAACGCCAGCGCACAGCTATGTCATTGCGCTTTCTGCAACACCCTTGTAACCTCTAACTTCCCCACACACACACGCACACACACATACACACATACATATGTACATACTTGCCTGCTTCCATCATTTTACTGCCTTTTACGCTTATTACACTTTCCTCTTATGCGGCTATTTGCTGTGTTCGTTTGTTGTTTTGTCAATTTGTTTGAGCCAGCCTCTTCACAATACTTAATCATTTTTTTTTTGTATTTCTTACTCAACTCATTTGCTTTCCATTTCATTTTTTATTTTATTTGCGCTAATTTTTTCCGCCTTCTACTTTTGCCGAAGTGTGGAATATTCTCGTAAAAATATTTCCAGTTTTTCTATTTTCACTTTCACTGCACACATTCACTTTACGCCGATGTTGCATGAAATTAAAGTGGTTCAAAAAAATGGGGACTGGGTAAGTTGCATTTTGGAGCGCCAGGAGTTGTAGCAATGTCCTTAGAAAATCCAAAGCAGCACAGTGTGCGAAATTCTGAAACGAATTGCATACATTTTATGCCATTAAACATCAGAATTTCGAGTTTGTCTTGTCCTTGAGACCGCTAGGGATCAGATTTCAATTAAGAGAAAACGTCCAATGAGCTTTTGTTAGGCTCCTTTTTTAACATAGCAGGCCTCAAGCCATCTGGCGCACAACCAATTCTTGGTATGTTTTAAACAGGTACAATGACGACACCCGATTTCAGCCGAATCTGCTAATCGACACACCCTGCTGACTTCAGCAAGCCCTACAAGGTTATAAATCCGACTAGCCGCACTGAAGATGCCTCTCTTTCTACTGCAGCCCAAAGCTCCACATGGGTTGGTTAACGCATCCCATACAAAGGCTGCTTACATTACTGAGAATTCACGGACACAAAGTTCAAAATTACGTACAGTTCCACAACCGTAACTGAATACCTAGAAACCGCAACCCATGAATTGTTGGCGTAAAAAACAGCGCGACAGTAGAAAGAACTGGCTCCTGTTAACACACAGAGTTTCCGCTTGTTAGAACAAACGTCGCTATTGTAGTTTTGGAGTTGTGAAGGATTTGTTGCACATAGAATACATTAATTTCCCTAATAATGTTGGGAGTTCAGACCTCTAGCTCGAAGTGTAAACTAGTGGGCCGATAGGAAATCTTTGTCTTTTGCGATCGTCTTAAGCCTATACAGATAATTTTCTCTTAATGTGTCCAGTAGGCATTTTGGACGGTAACACGAGGGCCCCCCAGACGGTTTATTTCTCTTTGGCAGCAATTCCAGGGTATGGAATTTGGAAATTCGCCTATCTCATTACACACACAGTTGAGCATGGTTTCTGTCCGTTGGGGAAATAATGACGCTACTATAATACGGTGCCCTAGACCACCCATCCACCCCCAATAAAATGGACGGAAATGCTTTTTATTAAAAAACGGATAATTATTATCTACTAAATCGGGGATACTCTATCTTCTGGTGGCATTACCGACTTCCGGTTTCGACCGGACTTTCGCATTTTTTCTGGAATAGACTTCCGGTTAAAATAATGCACGTCTGATCAGTTTAATTCACTTCCAGTCGAATTCGGCAGTCGGCAATACCACCAAAAGAAAAGGTTGAAAAAGGCAAGGCAGGAAAAAAGTTTCAAACAAAAGTTCAGAATACGAATGTGTAGTAAAAACATATAAGTGTAATATTTTTTATAATAATTTTGCGTTTTTAAATAAAAAGCATTCCCGTCCAATTTAGCGGGGGTTAATGGGTGGTCTACGACACCCTATATAGCTAGTAGTTACATATCCAACTTTTCCATTGCGGATATAGTCAGATAGCCTCGATTGTTTCTAGAATTAGACTTGACTTAAATGTCTAAGCGCAAACGATAGGTTGACGACAATCGTTAAACGTCCCACTGCACTGACATCGGCAACTGGCACCGAAGGGAAAATTTGTTGTGAACTCTTATGGAAATTACATGCTGTTTGTGAAAAACAAAGCGAGCGAATTAATGAACGATGGGTGCCACAGGAGATGATATGTATATAGACCGAAGATGGCAATATACTCCCGCCAGGACAAGAGCAACACATTAGGGGTATTCTCCAAATCTTGCAAAGCCATTGCACGTAGCACGGATTGCATGGATTGCATAATTTGCAAATACACAACAACAAAATACATGGGAAACGACATTTCCTATCGCTGCAAAATATGCAACGTCGAAACCCATGTATATATTTTGCAAAATAGCATAGCAAGATATATGCGACCCTGTGCTAGTTGTTTTGTTGTTGGAATTGCTACATATTTCTCTCATTCCTCTCATCTCGCTCACTTCATTTTTTTCTGCTGTCTCTTGTTATTGTATTTGATACATAATTTCGCTGCTTGCTACCCATGCATTCTACCACTTTGCAATGGGTTGCTCTCGTACTCTTCGAAATTTGGGATAGTATTTTTGCATTTCGTGCAATACGTGCATCGTGCAATACTTCGAGAATACCCCTACTATGAGCTGGCGGATATCCTGGTTGCAAATTGTATAGAAATGCCGAAGAGATGTACGGAGAAGGCTGAAACATAAAAACACATAAGGACAGGCATTTTATAATAACTCGGCGTATATCGGTGTGCCTACTAACACATACTTAGACGTAACATTTTCTAAATAGTAGAAAAAACGTAGACAGGAAAGAGTCGCAAAAATAGAAAATAGCAAAACACGAATTTCGAGTTCGACGTCTTTTCGAGTGCAATGTGCGCAGCGAGAAAGAAAAAGTGTAAATAAAATTAAAAGTAAAAAAACAAAAACAAAAATCATGTCAACTCTGATGAAAAAGGACATGCACTCACACAAACACACACGTAGAAAAGCGTGCACAAACACACAAATACATGAGCACTTGTGAGCAGCGCAGAATAAATACAATAGGCGTGCACACATACATATGTACCTTCATATGTATGTATGTATGTATTCTTGAGTGGGTGTAGAGGATGTGTCGCCGGCATGTGAAAATGCAAAACAAATAGTAAAAGCTCCCCTCTTTTTTAGGCGGTCGCTGCATGCAGCTTTTCATATTAAGCACAAAAGCGAGAAACTAAAAAAAAAAACAAAATCAAGAACTAGCTAAGAAGGCAAGCAAAAGCGAGCATACAAGCACAAAAAGCAAAATGAATGGAGTAGGATACAAATGATAAAAATAAATAAAGCTGGTAAAACTTAAGCGTCGAGCGACTCGCATACTCCTACACACACAAGAGTAAAAAAAGTCGAAAGCATAAAAGTACTGCAGAGTATTTGAGCAATGGCGCCGGATAGGGGCCTACAAAGCGGCAAACATACAGCTGTACCTACATACATGCAGGGCACTGTCCCTAAGCCCAACATCTAAAACATTACAAAATGCTACTGTATTCGAAATAAAAGCGACCACAAAAGCTCCAGCCGGAGCTGCTTCCCTCTATTTGTATAGGCTTACAGCTTTTCTGTGGCCGGCCCGCGCGCTCCCAACGAAATCCCCGACAGCGGCAGCAAACAGCAGAAGACAAAATGTTGCCCTCGAACGAAGTCAACGAAGCCGCCGGTGACAGGCAGCCAGTGTGGCAGTTAGCGGAAGATTCTACTGCCACATAGTAATTTGTTGTTGTTGTTCTATTTGCTGTTTTAGCCACAAATGCCTGGCATCGACCGCTAAGCATGCAACCAGCAACCAGCAACCAGCAACCACAAAATGAATGTTGTATTTTAATCCTCACTTTATTTTATCATACAAATATGGGAATGCGGCTGCTGCATGTGGATTTGTACAAACACATACATATGTATGTATGTATTTGCGCTTGTATTTGCCCAAGCACGCGTCCATGAAATGAGTTGCGCCCGGATTTGCTCGTGGAATTGAGTTGGATTAAGTTGCACCATTGTTGCGATTGTTCAGATTAGTTTTGAAGCAGTGTTTAAGCCTCCTTTGATAGCAGTTCGCTGGTAGCTTACATTTGTAGAATATTTCATTTTAAATTGTTTTATTTCCCTTGAAGAGTATGAATATCTTTTAAATTATCAAGTTGAGTAAGAAATTCGCACTTCACAGATACTTTTTCGTAATTAACGTAAATATTAAAATTATATGTTCCGCCTAACTAGATTCTCTGAATCTGGACATCTCTACGCACTCATCTGCAGTCACAACGTGGAATATTCACTTAGAATCAAGCCAAATTACGCGACTGGTATATTTGTACAAATTTATTTTTGTTCTTTACATAGTGGCATTGTTTGAAATGTTATTATTGGGCTGAACTGATTTTTAATGAAAATTTCCAGACAACACCACTCTGTGATCGATCAAACGATCAAATAAACTTAGGTTTAGGTTTGTTTAAAAAGACTTTTTCTGTTCAAATATTTCGAATCGCTAACATGGAAAACCCAAAAATTACGCTGTTTGAAGAAAACATGTTACTTTTTTCTTAGTGATATTATGAGCAATGTTGACGGTTTTATTTGCACATGTGATATCTCTAGAAGGACTTCATTAATTGGGTTGCCAAGCATTGGTAATCTTCTTCTATTTTCCGATGCGTCAGCCTCTAGCCTTATGTCATATATAGAACAATAATAATAACAGATAGGCGCTTACACATGGGTTAGTGTTTGGCTGAGCTTCTCCTCCGTTTTGTGGCGTGCGCCTTGATGTTGTCACACGAAGGGGAGGGACCTATAGTTTTACGCCGACTCCGAACGGCGATTGTATATTTATGAGAAGCTGTTTTTCATGGCAGGTTTGCCATTGCCTGCCGAGGGGGACGCTATTAGAAAAAAAAACAACTTTTTTGTTTTTAATTTTTTGATGTTGGGTTGAACCGGGCTTTAACCCAGGCCCTGCGGTGTGAAAGTGCACACTGCTTACCACAACACCACAGCGGAGGCCAATACAAGTTCTTATTAGAAAAATTAAGAACACAAATGTGCATCACCCCCACAGTTTCAGAGGACGAGAGTATTCGCGATCATTGGCTAAATCAGCCGTGTGATCTCTTAAATATCGTTCCGGTGGAGCCATTGTGCACCTTCCGCATCCCTTCTTGGAAGGATGTGGTCGAATATTTCCTTGCTAGTTCGTCACTTCTAAAAGAGAATTCGAATTGTA
>NW_016176306.1:0-9324 GCF_001687245.7 Rhagoletis zephyria
GAGGAGGAGGAGGAGGAAAGGGAGAAAAGGTGCAGAAAAACACACTGATCACCATGCTTTGTTGGCATGCACCTACAGCCTGGCGACTGATGTCGCCTTCAGGTATGATCCACCTTCATCATCATCATCATCGTCATCGTCAAAAACAGCAGCACTCCATTGCGTGCAAGTGCCTCACTTTAGGCAGCATGCACCGACCTTATTCGCAGTGAGTGATAGCATCACGTGAGGTAGACTGACTGACTGAGTATCCTGAGAGAGGTGGACAACGGCAAGACTGACTACCGGTTACTGTTTCTGATCCCTCTCTACCTCAGTTTTCTTGATTTCCAAAAGTCAATCTAAAAATGGCTCTCTGTCTATTCTATTGACAGCTTGGACAGTTTCCTTCCACTTGACTATGCACACAAGCACAAGCACAAGCACAAGCACACACAGGCACACGATCATCTGCTGAAGTGAAGTTGATTTTCAATTCAAAGCCAAATGGGCCGTTTCTCTTTCACTGCTGTACTACACCACACACACAGGCACACACACACACACACATTTGCTCGCCTAATTTTGAGCATAGTAGTTTCCCGGCAAACTTAGTTTGCATTTGTGCTTTGTCTGTTTGGCTATTTACTGCTGTCGCATTTGCGCTTTTCGTGTGCACTTTTCTTTGTCTGTCGGTTTTTCTTCTCGTGTGTGTCTGTTTGTGTTGTCTACTTTTTTTATTCTTTGCTTTTGAATAGTACTACACTTTTTTGCTGATGTCTGAAGACCAGCAGCAGCAGCAAAAAGCGGATAGAAACAGCGGCGGCAGTAGAAAAAACAAGGCTTTCTGTTTTCTCACTCTCAACTCTCTTAACTCCTGCCGACTACTACATAGGAAATTGGTCAAACACACAACAAAACAGACACAGAAGGAGGCAGAGAAACAACGGCACAACGGAAAAATCGGCCCAACTTGAAAAGACAGCCAAAATGTAGCACATTTAATTAAAGTGTCACCCAGCACTGAAGTAGTGGTGGTGGTGGTGGTGGTGCACTACTTTAGTTCGGTGTAGACAAAGCAACGAGGGCTCTCAATTTGGCTCTATCTCTCTCTCTCTCCTTACGACTGATTGACTCGATTGTCGGACAGACACTGCCGACCAGTGGAGTCAATCATGCAGTGACAATAATTTGCCGCTGCTCTGTCTTTCTTTCTTTTCTGCCCTTCTCAACTAAGCTCTCTAAACTGCCTGGCGCCCATTTACGGCCTAAACGGGGGCAAGCACCGTCACCACAAACGGCGGGAACGCAGTTGCTGCTGTCACACTTCGGGCGCTCAAAATCACCGACTGCGCGACTATCTCCTCTAATCATCGAGTCTGGGGCTACCTTTTTAATTGCCAAAGTATCACCTTACATTTTGCACTGCAGAAAGGTTGACTGTTGCACTGTGGAGGTGTACACTGGAGGAGTGAAAGAGGTAAAGGTAATTGTTGAGCAAAGGAGAAAGAAATGTTGAGCAAACAAATTGATAGATGATGATGACTGATGAGCACTTTCTGACTGTGTGACTGTCTGTTACCGTAGATAATCACCGTACCTTTTTCTACCTGTTGGTGTTTGTTGTTTTTCAGCGTTTTAGTACATCTGAACAGTTTGCTAAAATGTTTGTGAGCTGTGTTGTTTTGAGCATTTGCTGACTACTTTGTGTGTTGCAAATGCCGCTGATGTAGTCGTCTGCTGCCGTGAAGAAGTACAACTGTGCAAAACTGACAAATTGATTTATCGGCGCCTGTTGTCCACCACAAGAATGGGGGAGAGTGCATTGCAATAATAAAAATTTGCATTGAATAAAAACAATCTGGTCAGATAATTCCATCAGCACTGCCATTAGCAAAGTAATCATGGCGAAGTGCAATCAGGCATTCTCAAATGATCAATGAGATTCAACGATCAGGGGACATGTAATATTTGAGCTTGAATTCATCTTTTGCTGCCTCTATCGCTGTTTCGGCTGCTGCTGTCATCTACAGTCAAAGTCAACTTCGTTTCATTTCTGCCCTCGGGGAAACATCTCACTGATCTATGTTACCATCTCCCTACCATCTGCTGCCTGACTGCCTCTCTTTGCCTGCCTGCCGTTCATTCATTCATTCAACTCGTTTGCACTTTTCACTGTGAGACTCTTCAAAAATTCAGGGTTAGTGCTGCCACACTGACTGACTGACTGACTGACTCTTTGACTGTGATTGTCGGTGATTGTCTATCTAACTGACTGACTGGCGATTAGTTGTCGTCTGTGCCGCGCAGAGCACTTCACTTGACAAGGTCCACTGACCACTTTTGCTTTTTAACTTTCTTTGCTTACTTTTGCTGACTCAAGTCATTTGCGTCGATTGGTTGCGATTTGCTGGCTGGCCGGCTGACTGGCTGGTTGACTGAAGAAGCGGACTGAAAAGCAAAACTGCGAGTGACTTTTGTCATACTTTCTGGGACAAATGAACGCACACACAGTTTTCTTCTTCGCCAAGACGCCATTGGTCGATCAAAATTTGCATCCATCACTCTTCGAAGTTTTGCTCCTGCGTGTTCAGAGATTGCCAAGATCGCCAACATCGTATTTGGCCTGCTGCTGCTGCTGAGTTGCAAATAGTTCAAATCACCACCACGACCACCACCACCACCACCTAACATAGTTGGAAAAGACAGCAGCCAGTGTAGCCAATGAGTCCGCCGACAATGCCTTTCCAGCAGAACACTCGAGTGTGCTGCAGCGCGGCCGATTTTCTGTTTTCTTTCTCTGTTATCTTGTCCCAAATCATCGCCTCTCATTGATTTGCTCCATTCACTGCTCCTTTCCCCTTTCCTCTCCCACCACCACCATCACCACAAGTTGTAGTAGTAGTTTTGTGTTTCAGCACTCTATCTTTTTCTCAAGTAAAAGTGAAAGTGTATATCCATTATCCTACATTCTGACTGGTGGTGGTGGTGGAGGTGATGACAAATGACCGAGCTAACTGATCACCACACTGCTGAACTGAACTGCTGATGACGATCAGCGCGATAGCAGCACTCAATCAGGTTCAATGGTAGCCATTTGATCTGTGCTGACTCGCTGATTTGCACTCGCACTAGGACGACAAGCTTTGAAGCTAGTGAAAACCGGTAAATGTGTGTGTGCACAATGTTCGACAAGTTGTTGACAACTGTACAACTGCTCTTATGCAAACATCCACTTGCTTCACACAGTGTGTACTGGTTTGTAGGCGTTCGCGTGCAAGTTGGTGGTGCAACCGCCTGACTGACTGACTGACTGCAATCTGGATTAGCAGCAGTGCAGNTGTTGACAACTGTACAACTGCTCTTATGCAAACATCCACTTGCTTCACAGTGTGTGCTGGTTTGTAGGCGTTTGCGTGCAAGTTGGTGGTGCAACCGCCTGACTGACTGACTGACTGCAATCTGGATTAGCAGCAGTGCAGGGGCATATTCCAGTGGCTGGTGGTGATAATGATCATCACCAAAGACTGTTTTGTCTACAGCACAGGCAATAGAATTCATCTTGGGTTATCCCCCCTTTACTTCCCAGTAATAAAAGTGGTAGGCATCCAATTTCCACTTGAGCGCTTCCGAGCACAGAGCACAGAGTGTCAGGTTGTCTGCAGTTGTGCTCATTTGAACTTCTTACTTTGCTGTACAGAGAAAGTCACAGTATCATTCACAAGCCAGACTCCGAGATTTTTCTTCTTTACACACACACACACACACACACACACACANGAAAGTCACAGTATCATTCACAAGCCAGACTCCGAGATTTTTCTTCTTTACACACACACACACACACACACCAAGCACTCATCGCAACTTTCCCCCTCTTCTACTCCTTCTCTCCGTCCATCAATTAGACGATTATTCATTTTAATATCGCTTTTATATGCCATTACTTTATTATATTATTCTAACATATAACTTCCACCACTGACTGACTGCAACTTTCGACGTCTCAGACGCTAAGAAAACAGTGCCGTATGCAACTGAAGAGTTGTCTTTGGCTAAAGTGTGTTTGAAGATTGTGGAAGACTGGCAGAAGAGAGCTCAGCAGTAAAAGCAAAGGCATGTCTGAGCGTTTATCTGAACGAACAGCCAGGCGAGCATTTCGAAAATAATGGACATAAAATGGACATAAGCATCGATGATGAAAAGTGGCTGCTGCTGCTGCTCCGCTGGTCGGCGTCTGTCAGTTTTTGACGACGATGTGTCAGTAATATTTTACTCTTACACACTTTCTAATATTTAGACTCCTGATCGTACTCTTTTTTCATCTCTGGCGACTGGCACTTCTTAGAGAAACAGAGTCGGTGGTTGTTGTTGTTGTAGGCACTACCAAAAGAGACAAACTGTACGAACTGAGAGAGGGAAAAAAAGTGGAGACACTGTCGTACTGTGGACAGAAAACAGACAAGACACTACAGCAGCAACAGCAGCAGCAGTTCTTCAGCGGCAGTAATAATACTCTCCAGGACTCTGCTTTCTTCGGCAGTTGCCAGTTGTTGCTATCCACCTTAACTTCAACTTTCTCCACTTTCTCTCTTTCTTCTTTCTTGCGTCTGTTGTTGTTGTTGTTCACTTCACCTTCTTCTTCTTCTTCGCCGAACTGCTGCTGCTGGTGGCCAGTGGTTGTGTGTGTGTGTCGGTGGCCAGTGGTTAGCCACTACAGCGTCGTTGTCGTCGTCGTTCACTGCAAACTTCCACAACTTTCTTCTTCTCTTTCTCTTTGCCTCTTATATTTTTCAGTTGTACAACTCTGTCTGTTTGCCAGCCAGCCAGCCTACCTCGGCGTCTGTGCACGAGTGCAGTGTGAGTTGTCGATGACTTTGTCGTCATCGAGCACCATCGCCATCAGCTTCATCGGCAAAGGAGAAGCTCTGTTGATGCAGCAGCAGCAGCAGTGTCCATCACCACTGGCACATCACCATCACCATCACCTCGCCACTGGCAAGTTGGCACTGCCATCACTGTAGTGGCAGCAGCAGCAGCAGCAGCATTGTCTGCCATACCGACAATAGCTGGCAACTTCTTCTTCTTCTTCATCTTCATCTTCTTCGTTTTCTTCGATTGCCGACGCTCTGCGGAGAAGGCGCAAGATCTCTTCCCCTCTTCTCCTTTCTCCTTTCTGCTTTCTCTCCGTGTTCAGTGTCAACCACTGGTCGAATGTGTCGTCTTCGTTTTCAGCATCGTCGACGACGTCCTTTTTAGTCGCAGTTTTGTTGCCTGTTCTGTGCTGTGCACTGCTGCTGCGGCGCGGTGTTGTGTCTACTGTGTTCGAGACATCGTGCGTCGTGATTATTGGTAGTGTCTGTGTGTGTGTCGGATGACATTTACGCTCTCTGCCAGCATCGCTGACATTTTCCCTACTTTTTTCCTACCAGTGTGATCACCAGTTTATCATCATCACCAGTGTACAAATCATCCTTTGGCATTTCACAAAAATATTCACCCTGATTCCAGTTGATCTCACCAAGCTCACCAGTACAATCCCCTGCTTTTCCCCTGCTTGAAATCCACTCAACTCAACTCAGTGGACCACTAATTGCCCCTACATTGCCGAATGCTCCAAGAATCTTAAAGTTTTTTTTGCTGTCGACTGTGAGCAGCTTCGTCCAGCAGAGCTTGTGGCCGCCAAGGCTAACTGTCCGGCAACGACGACGACGACGACAACAACAACAACAACACAATCAAGGGGAGAAAGTTAGAGGCACTGGCACAGGCGAGAGTACTGCTAAAAGACACCGACTCCGACTCCGTCAGTGTGGCACTGTGTCACCAGCGCCCAGACAGCAGCGTACACTAGCTGTACAGTAGTAGTACAAGATAGGAAGAAAACCAGTTTATATTCTTGCCTTCTTGCGTTCTGCGGCAGTCGTTGAAGTGCGCTCTATCTCTATCTCTTTCTCTGTGTGTGTTCCCCACTGACAGATATTACTGCGCTGTACCTGTTGGCCAACATCAGCAGCAACACCGCCGCCACCATCGTCGTTGTTGCCGCAAAAAAATTGGCTTCCACGAATACTGCTGGCCAATTATCGAGCTGCCGTCATCACCTGTGTGCACAACTGTGTGCGCGTGCGGCAGTAAAACGGATCGAAGGCCGCGGTAGAAAATCAGACTTGTTCCTATTAGTAGTAGCGGTGTGTCCAAATCAGGGCCACCCAATGTCTCAATTTTCATCTCAACTTCCTCCTCTTTGTTGTCGTAGTCCAGTACCAGTCTACCTTAGTCCACCACCACCACTACCACCACTACCATAAATATCGGTCAAACACTTAATGTTGTTGTTGTTCAATTTCAATATTCTATCTATTCCTTCCTCCACTGCAAATTATCTGTGATCTGCCCCAGTGAGTGCTTCCCCTCTTTTTCTCCTTCCTTTCTTCCTTTCCATTTCCTTTCTATTCTACTTGCGCCTGCAACGCCTGCTGCACCATCACCATCCTATTTTAAAACACCAATCCACTTTACCACGACCAAGACCACCTGTACTCAACTCTCAGCCTCTTTTTCACCTCAAACTCTGCTAGATTAAACTTTCTTGCACTCTTCCTTTGGTGTTACACCTCGTTTCGTCAAATATTCACCTCTTCACGACTCTTCGCACATATCTGCAGCAGTAGTTTTCTCCCAATTTCTTCATCATCTTCTTCTTTGTTTTCTTCTCCTATCACCACCTCTTCCGAGTTGTATCTTCCGAGTTCACCAGTCAACACAGTCACAGACATCACAAAGACACACACACACACACACGCGATGATCATGTCAGCGGCAGCCGGTGTGAGAAGACGGTGGTGCCTCGACGACGGTGGTGATGACAGAAGTCAAAGGCGACAAAGGGGACAACGGCAACGTCAANGAAGACGGTGGTGCCTCGACGACGGTGGTGATGACAGAAGTCAAAGGCGACAAAGGGGACAACGGCAACGTCAACGGCAGTCGTCACCGTCTGAGCTGGACTTCTCCTCCTCCTCCTCACCTGTCGTCCGTTCTCATTCTGACGACGGCTGCAGAGGAGAAGACTGCAGTGTCAATAAACTCTCAGAGGCAACTCCATCGTCGTCCTCGTCCTCCTCCTCCTCCCGATCGGCGTTGTCATTGTTCACCTCTCAGAGCAGAAGCAGAGGCAACAGCAACAATTGCGCATCAGCAGCATTGTCCTCCTTCAGCAGCAGCAGCACCCGCCACGGCACATTCTTCTCCCTTGCCGTCTTCGTCTCGCTGCTCGTTCTCTTCTCTTCCGGTAAGGAGCCAGCCAGTTTTCTGCTGCACTGTTACTTTCGTAACTGTTGTGTGTGTGTGTGATTTGCGGGCTGTCTCGCAGGTCTTCTCGTTTAGCTTTCACTTGTCTGCCCTCCCCCTCTTCACTTGCACCAGCACCTCTTTCTGTGAGGATCAGTGAGCATCCTCTCTGACTTTCTCTCTCTCTCTCTCTCACCTAGCAGTCATGTGCTAATTGCATTCATTCGCTTCACTGGTGATGATGGTGATGATGGGGGCACTGTGAGCATCAACAGAGGCACTGAAAGGGCACAATTGCCCTGTTCACTCTGTGTGTGTGTGCACTAGTGTTCACGAGTCACCAGGTTTCTTCAGAGCACGAGTCCTCTTCAGTGACTCTTCATCTTCACTCTGCCGTCTGCAGATTTCTGTTTTCCGTTTCTCCTGTCTGTCTTTCTCTTTTTCTTTCTCTGTCGACTGTTCCGTGGCAGTTGACCACCACCGTCCACTCTCTCTGAATTTGAAATTTTCTTTTCCTTTTCCATCGTCCACTTCACTCTACTCTGGCCACTTAGTCGTCGATCTTTCACTCACTCACTCACTCACTCAAAAGCTAATTGGCAATCGATCGAGTGGCGGTGATGCTGTTGGTGGACACGGCAATAGAGATTGCAATTAGAGGCCATCGATCGGAGGGCAAATATGTCACTCGCCCACGAGGCACTTCAATCTCTCACTTTCACTATCGTTTCCTGCTACAGCAGCAGCAGCAGCAGCCGCAACCACCGTTGTGTTCTTTTTCCTCTCCAACTATCTGTTGGCTGAAGTAATGCTAACAAAAATGAATAATGCCCAACTAGCTAGCTGGCTGCTGCTGCTGTTGGCCTGTTGTCTCTGCCCAAAAACCTGCCGCCTGAGTCAACAGAGACGTAACCAGCTAATTATAATGATACGATGTAATTGATCCAGACAGCAGTAGAGACAACAGGAAAGAGCACTGCAGTGTGTGTGCAAACGAGTAGTAGCTGATTACTACGCAAGAGAAAGAGAAGGGAAGACTGGCTGTTGATGATGCCATGCGTTTCCCAGGCAGGCACAAGGTGCACAAAGGTGCAAAGCTTCACCATCACTTGTTGTGTTTGCTGCTGCTGAAGGTAAATAAGTGGCCATCACCATCACCAGTAAGCATCCACAGCATCTGTCCAGCGTTCAGCTTCAGTCATCCCCCTCACACACACACATCAGAGGTGATGGCGACAACTGATTTGGTTGCGTAATTTAATTTGAATTTGACGCCTGTCAGTGCACTGCTGCAGTGCAGGCAGGCAGGCTGCCGCTATCTTTGCTGCTGATTGGAAAGAAGAAGAAGAAGCAAAAATTTGTTTCTCCTTGACCAACAAAGCTAGCGTTTGGACACGCGATCAGCAGCTCATCACAGTGGTGGTGGTGGTGGTGGCCACATTCGTCATTGGCATCGTCTGCATAGTCACAACCTCTGTGCGCGGCCTCAACCTCACAATGAAACTGTGCCCTGTCCGATGATTGGTGAGAGGTTTCAATTAAAAGAAGCGGTAAAAGGCAAAATGCAGCAACAACAAACTAACAAGAGAAACTGTCTTTAAAACAGTTAAAAGTTATAAATAAAAACAACAACCGCTATCGCTTCTTCTTTTCCAAAGTGGACTTTGCTGCTGCTGTTGGTGGTGGTGGCACACAGGTAGAACATTCAACATTAACTCCACTCTGCATTATTATTGTTACGGTGTGAGCCCGTAGTAGCAGTGGTCACTACTACTACTACTACTCTACACTTTTCGGTGGTTTATTTTTATCACCAGAAGAACAAAAGTAACACGGGAAAGTAACATCGGGCTTGTTGTTGTTCAACAACTGTGCAACAAGGAAACATTTTTTTCAAATGCCGAGTGCCGATTTTGATTTCAGTCGATTTTCTGACGGTTCAATTAGCCAATCTCCATTTGCTGCTGCTGCTGCTCAGAAAGTTGGAGCTGAGAGTTTGGTGCTCAGAATTGAACTCAACCAGTTGACACTAATGAGATTATTGTTGAGGCC
>NW_016176307.1:0-9323 GCF_001687245.7 Rhagoletis zephyria
TTACCACATTATTATCACGAACACTTACATACATATGTATGTATTAGTTTTTGTATTATTTTCCCTTTTTTTATCCTCTTGGGTCTCGTGTGCGCAATAAAAGAGAACGAGTTGGTAGAAAAAATGATTGTTAATTGAATAAAAATTTGTACAAATTATACAAAATTGAGTTATTATGCGTTAATTTGTGTATTCTTGAAATGGAGCATATCATCGGATGAGCGTAAAATGATTGCATGCTTTTGGGATTTTAGATATACTGATTGCAGTAGTTCCGATGAGATTGAGTTTAAACTATATTTATAGGCATTTTTAGGTAAGGTTAGCTATTGTCAAAAGTTCTCGACGAGGTAGTTAACAAATTCTAACACTTGCTCAGAAATCGCGCCCATAGTATTTCAATTGGAAGGCGCATATTAGTTTTATAGGACCTTAGCGAACTTTAAGCTTTTAGTTCATCGAGCTTTGTCCAGTGTGAACGCAATACTCCACATGTGCCTAAATTATTGAACTGAACTTGGGAGGGCAGGAACACAGAGTCCTGTAACATTTCTGAACACTTTTAGAGTAGTCGCATCCGAATTATGGCCTCATTCTCAGCTTATATCTCTGCAGCCAAGACTAGTTTGCAGAAACGAGACCAGCCATGCATACTGGCTTAGCGGCTAAGTCGGTTGCGGAGAATTCAGCTTGAAAAATATTTCAGTGGTCTAGAAGTCAGATAGAACAAAATTCCTTTCCGTTTCTTAAAGAGACATCCATATGTGAGAATGGCTGTTATACACATATAACTGCTGCATACAACGAATCTATTATCTGCCGACCCTAGTCTTTCCGAATTTCACCATTTTCGTTGGGAAATGCTTAAGCGCCTTTTTCCAAACTTTTTCATTGATTTTGCAGGAAATTTTAGAGTCGAACTTAACTCTCAGAAATTCAGTTTGGATCAGAAGTTCAAGATTCGTAGCACTGAGTGATAGGTAAAGTGACCATCCGTCCTGTATTGTACAGGACATAGTACTTTTTCCGTCAATTATACTGGTAATTTATCTATTTTATACGGAACGTCAAATGTCCTGTATTTCTTTTAATGTCCTGTATTTGTCTTGTATTCGGTGTTCGGGAATTTTTGACGCCTTTAACAGATTTTAAGTCAAAATATCAAAATTTGTTTAAATATATGGATTTCAAAATCAACAACAAAATACAGGCAGCCTGCTGTTTTTTCTCTAGTGATGTTACCGGTCCAATGTGCTTTGGTTTGGAGGCAATTTCTTGAAGAGAGGAGATACTTGTTAGGCGAAACCATGCAAAAAAAAGCTATTGCCAAAGTGTTGTACCTTTAAGATGAGAAATTCCAACGGAGAAGGCTACCAGGAGAATGTTGTACAAGTAAAGAAGTTCTCAAAGATTGGAGGAACAGTGGATCCTTTCAAAGGTCCGCTTTGCCATTCAGATCCGTTTAGATGCTATTCACTGCATCGTGCCTGGCGGAAATCCAAGTGAGAAAAAACTCCGTTCAATAACACCAGTGCTTCTGAAGCGCATAGCGAGATATTTTCATCTTGCTTCCCTGCCTGGGAACATTTGTAACAAATGCGGGGCAAAAATCCTGAGCGCAATGTACGAAAGTTATCGAAGAATATCCTACAGTTTTATTATATTACTACTGAATGTTAATGTATGTACATATGTATGCGCTGCTTTCACAAAAGATCGAAAAATCTAGGATCATTGAATAAGCTCTTCATATCTTTTAGATTTTGTGGATAAAATTAGCAAAATTATTTATTGTTGCGTATTCGGCTGCCGTAAATGTGGTCACCGTAGTGATAGGTAACTGACAGAAAAATCATCCCCATATGCAGTAAGTTCGGCAATTTCTGCTTCCATTTTTCTTAAGTATCCTGTTGACCACCAACGAATTTGTAACGGCGTTAATGCGTACTTCTGTTAATCGGTTTGGTGACCTAGTCCCACAATATTCAAAGGGAATCAATCATAATTTTAGAAATTATTAGGCTCCCTATTTTAGACTTTAATTTATCACTGCATTATCAGTTGGTACTATGATTTTGCTTTCATAGTTACTGACTCATTTCGTTCTCTAAACTTGCTGTGAACTAATTCGATACAAACATGAGAAATTACAATTTCAATGGTATTGAAAATCGATATTACTATTTAATATAACACTCGATGTACATGCGTTATACATAAATAACTAAATGTAAACTCACAGACAAACATAAATGTATACAGTGAGTGTCAAAAATAAGTAACGATTTTTTTTTTATTTATATTTTCCACACAAAACATTAATATTTTTTTAATGTCATGCAAGAAATTTTCATGTAAGTTTTCGTAAAAAAAAATTCTCAAAAATCAACGAACATTTTTAACGACTTAAAACTTGCAATTCTTATACAAACCTGCATACTGAAAATTTATTGCATTTTCCCGCGTACTGTACGAAATTAAAAAAAAAAATTATTCTTGTGGTTTTTGCTGTTGAATAAACTATACTTTTATAAAAAAAATAAGAACAAATTGGTAGGGAAAATATAAATAAATAAAATCGTCAAAACGCTAGTGTGTCCTTATTTCTGACGCTCACTGTATGTTTGATGTTATGCACCTAAACAAGTTCAATTGGCATTACGTGATGACAACACAATCGTATGTAATATTTATATTGATAATCCTTTTTGATCGTTCAACGCCCCAATTCGACAACTTTGACAGCTACAACAACAATAACGACAACTTCGTTGACAATGACAAAGGACAATGCTAAAACATAGGTTATAATGTTAGTGGTATGTGCACAGACACACTAACACACACAACACACAAATGTACACACATCCCATAGGGTGGATACGATTTTGCGCTCATTTCAAACAGCGATGGATAACCGCCAGAAGAGTGGGAGCTGGCTGGGCTGTGTTGCTCAGCTGCATTTAATAGTTTTCATGGATTTTCATTTGATGTGCCTTTGAAGTAATTTCGTGGTAATGTTCGCAAACTCTGTTGAACTGCGCGAATGGCCATCCATAACTGTAGCAAATAAATAGTCGATGCATTGGGGTTCGTTCGTTGTTGTTGTTGTTGTATTAGTGTTGTATTATTATTGCTGCAATTTGCTGCACGTACATGCGATTTGTGTTAGGTGCAGTTGTATTCTATGTGGCAAACATTAAATTTAATGACCGCTACCGGTGATACGAGTACTACCAAAATGAGTACACACACACACACACAAATACATACATACATACATACTCTCGCAACAACGCAAAGCACTGCAGGATTACGGCAGATGGACGGACAAAGGCAGAGATAAACAGACAATCAAGTGAGCCGACAGACAGGCAAACACATACATACATCTGCACAAACAAAGAGATAGTAAGTAATCGTAGAGCATTTGACTAGCATCGTGTATTGGTTGGGCTTGGCTGTGTGCAACGCTGAGCGCAGCGGTGCAAAATGCACATTTATCAATCACAAATGTGGACACATGGAATCATCATTATCATCAGTCAGTCAGTTTATGGCATGCCGACAGGGCAGCGTAGCAATGCTAGACACGCTGCTTGGTGACTGAGTGGCGGCAGTCAGTTGTGTGCAGCAGCGACACCACCGCCACCATCAAGCATGAACACCCTTCTGATGGACACGCATGCATGCATGCATGCATGCATTCAGGAAGGATGTAAGGAAGGTAGACAGGCACTGCAGTGGATCTGACATTTTGGGAGAAAACAACAACAATGATGCTGCTTATTTTGTGGGCTGCAAAGAGTAACAATCGTGGAAATTGCAAACAGAAAGGCAAATGGTTGGAAAGTGCACACAGTGACCACGTTGTAATGAGACACTTGGGAAAATATATTATACTAGTGAGCCCGCAAGGCGTTAAAACGCCCAACACTTTATTTCAAAAATTTTAAAAATATTCCAAATGTTAGTCGGAGTTTTAAAAAATCCGAGTGCCAGTGAAGAGCAGTCAGGCATAGTGCATGGTTTTAATTTCATCAAATTTCAAATCTTTCTATACCGATCAAAAAAGTTCTTAATAAAAAAAAATAAAAACTTTACTTAAATTTGACTTCTCATTTTTGAAATTCCTTTTCAAAAGTATTCCCAAACTAAAATTGTTGCATATCTTTTACTATGACTTAGAAATTATCAGCAAATTGAGTACCTACACCTTTTATATTAGGATTTACCACTGATACGTCTTATAAATATAGCCTGTTGTTGATTAGGGTAGCCTGGTTTAGGATGGTTATGTTGACTGCCTTCATCCAGTTCCGCGATAGAGGCTTCCTTTGAGCCTGACCGGGTTGGACCGTTTCACTGCAACATAACCAATTGTCTTCGGTTCCAGGCTGGAATGTTATTGCACAAAAATCTCTCCTTCATCCCGTTCAAACACTTATTATAGGTACCAGGAAAGCCAAAAATATTATGCGGCTTCAAGACGAGTGAAAAGGGAGCTTGGCGAAAACATGGATATGCAAAGTTGCAACATCCTTCTGAAATGTAATGTAGTGTAAACATGGAAGGCACGGCTTACAAAGCTTAGAGAGGACTCTTGTTGTAAACATGGATAACAAATTAACTTAATTGAATTAAACAACAAGTTCTCCTCTTCTTTTCCTTTAATCCCAAGCGGCACTTAGGGCATCTACTACGCCTGCGCGCCATCTGGTTCTGTTTATGTTAATCGCTTTGAGCTCCTTCCAGCTTAACCCGAGTGGCTTAACCTTTCGTTCCACGTTTCTTGTTCGCCTTTTTGTCGCGGTCTGGCGGGACGCCTGCCTCTGCCTGATTAGGGGATTCCATTCCAATGCCTCAAAGTAATTGACTAGATCTGGAAAAACGGAAAAATACGGATATTTTGTTGTTGTCTCTACTTTCCGAAAATGCTTGATTTCTTCATGGGTAAAAAATAAACTTTGCCACCGCAGGCAAAACGCAGATCCCACGCAGTTATCGCAATACCTCAGGCCACTCTTTTTCGGGACTTTGATAATATTGATAGTCTACTCATCTGGGAATCAGCCACTATCCCAGGCAGTACTAATAAGTGAATGCAGCAATTCAGCGGCGAGGATTGGGCAAATCTTTTGAAAAACTGCGCTCGTTATCGATCCGAGCCGACTGCTTTGTTGCTTCGGAGCGATTTGATAGCAGACGTCAGCTCGGCGACTGTCATCGCGATAAGCACAATTCTCCGCTTCTTTGGTTAGACTCTGTAATTTAACAATTTAACTTCCCATTGACAGTGAATTCGCGTTCAAAAGATACGCCAATTTTAGAATTGGTTAATGAATATTGAAAATCTTTTATATAAACCATGAAATGTTTATACCACATTTTGCATAATGAAATTAGTTTTTTTTTTGCTCAGTTAGAAACCACTGTTATGCTCATAGAAAATTTGCTATTCGAAGGGCGAATAATGCTAGAGGTTTAAGGGGAATGGAAAATGATTCGCATGTGCGTGCGTGAGTGTGTGTGTGTGTACGTGTATATTGTTCAAGTGCGTGTTGAACAACACGAATTATGGGTACTCGAAACAATGGAATGACGACCCAACGAACCATTGCAACACAACGCAACGCAAGGGCCGAAAGCAAAACAGTAAAACGGCCATCAAATGCACAGCAACAGCAACAGCCACAGCAACATTAACAAAGGATCTAACAGCAATATGAAGGAGCATAAACATGAGTGACAACAACAAATAACAACATTGATGAAACTTTGAACATGAATGCGAACAACACTTGGCGGATCCATATGTGACACAAAACACCCAACACTCAACACACACATCCAATCGCACAGATGACTTGCTTGCGTGCGCTTGACTCGTAGCCAGTCAATGGACTCTAGTAAATGTTGCTGGACATTGACTGACCCCACCGCCTGAGCCGTGATATGGAACGCACAATGAGGACGCTGAATGGCTGTTGCTGCGCTGGTTGCACTTTGACAGGCGTTTGGCATAGACAGGCGATCGAGCACACGCATTTAGTATGGCGATAACGGTGTGCAAGGACATGCAGGAGAGGCTGTGTGCACTAGTTGGTGTTGGCTTTGATGTTGCTATTGTTCAGCGTGATATAGAACGGCCGCATGCGAGGGAACTGCCGCTTTGCTGAAATGCATCCGAAATTTAACATATGCGAGATGAATGCAACATTGCCATTGCGGGCGGACATGCAAGCGTTGTCATATGAAAGTGTTTGTTGTATGCTGCTGTTTTTGTGGGCGCGCTTTCAATGGCAAGAGCAAACGACCGTGAACTGGAACTGTGGCAAAGACATGCGTGTGTTTGCTCTTGAGCCTCAGCTCTACCATAGAATTTACGTGCGAACGCATTTAATGGCTGTTGCATTAGACACATTGATGTTGGTTGTGCAGTAATGTGTGTGTGTGTGTGTGTGTGTGTGTGTGGCCTGTGTGTAAAGCTGTGCCCCATCATTGTTATCCACGCAGTTGCTCACGCTTGCAATAACACACAAACCCATTGACAAAGTAACAGTCCTTTTTGGTGAAAAGTAGTGTGTCCATCGTAACGGTTCGCATACACGGCATTGGTAGTGCTATCTGCCTCGCAACTTCTTCGATGGACCGTAGACACATCAAATGACCACATTAACGTGCTGTTTTGTTTGCGCAAATACATACTTATGCAGGTATATAAAAGTGTGTATTTTTTTTTGTAATTTATCAGGCTACCACACTGCCTGTCGATTAAGTTTTCTCACACCTACGTTTCTAATGTGTCGCACATTAATTGTGTCCCACGCAGTGGACATGGGCGCTTCGCTCCGGAAGATAAAAGCAACAATTACCGAGATTTATCACTCGAAGGCAAAGCAGAGGTGGAACCGTACAGGATCGTGCAGGATTACCCGGCAGTTCTGGGTGTCCTACGACCCACTTAGACCAAAGCTCCTTAGGAATGAGCAAAGAAGATACCTACAAACTTACTGCAGTGTGCAAAGGTTACTGTCCCGGTGGGCTACATGCCGAATGGATTGGCTTGCCCTTCAACAAGTCGAACACTTCCTGTGCGAGTATCCAGTGAGAAATTTGGGTCCCGCGGTAGTGGATTATTTAACCAAGGTTGTCAACCTGTCAATGGGCACTCTCATCATTCCAGACATCTGGAAAATAGGGAGAGCGGTCCCACTGCTTAAACCGGCGAAACCGTCCAACAAAGGAGAGCCCTATCGTCCGATAACTCTCCTTTCCCGGTAGCGAAGACACTAGAGGCCCTTCTACTCCCGCACTATACAAACCACGTGACCCCAGCGAAGCATCACAGCATGGGTTCCGTAAAGTGCACAGTACAACAACAGCAGTTAACGCCATAAATCCCCAGATAAAACAGGGGATTCCACAGGGTGGTGTCCTTTCCCCATTACTGTTTAACTTCTATATTTCAAAGCTCCCCCAACAACCAGAGGGAGTCTCCATTGTCTCTTATGCTGACGATTGTTCGATCATGGCGTCTGGGAATGCAATTGATGATTTGTGCTCGGAAGTAAACGGTTATCTCGCCGAGCTTTCCCGCTTCTTCACTGCTTGGAGCCCAACCCCTCCCCTCCAAAATCCTCAGCCACACTGTTTAACACCTGGACGAAGGAGGCCAGACTACAACTGGGAATTCACGTCGATTATGAACCGATTCCGATTGTGAACAACCCGAAGATCCTCGGATTAATCTTCGACAGTCTGCTCTCCTTCTCGGCGCATACAACCGCAATTGTCAACAAAGTACAGAGCCGCAACAAGGTTCTCAACTCGCTAGCCGGCAGCACCTGGGGCAAAGACCAAGAAACGTTGCCGGCAACGTTCAAGACAATTAGCCGGCCGGTTCTGAACTATGCAGCGCCCGTGTTCTAGTATGACGCAGTGGATGAAGCTACAGACTTGCCAAAAGACAGCACTCAGGACAGCGACAGGATGCCGTTTGATGTCGCCGCAACATCACCTGCACGACGAGGCCTCGTTAAGGAAGATAACTCGATGCTTTGCAAGCAGTTTCTAGTTGGGAGCCACAGATGTGGTCATCCAAACAGACAACGGCTTGTGGAAGAGCCCTCGCCCAGGCACGTCAGGAGACATCTCTACGAACTGACGCACGAAGTCCAGAGGTTCATCAAACAACGTCTGGACCCGACATCTTATCGACAGGCCTTGAACGACTTTCACAGAGAGGCAGTCTCGCGCTATGTAGGCGCACAACTTGTGAACGCCGTTCTGGGCACATAACCACCTGACGTGCCTCGGGAGACTCGGACCACAATAGCCCATCTGCGCTCTGGTTACTGCAGCAGGTTGAACTCATACCTGAGCAGAATAAATGAAGATTTTCTAAACGAATGCCCAGCATGCGGAGAGATGCCCCATTGCTCACAGCATCTCTTCTCATGCCCACTGAACCCCACCCTACTGACGCCCCTGTCCCTATGGTCAGACCCCATCCTGGGGCTACCGCTTGACGACGACGATTCAAGGACGGGGTTGCTGTAGTCGCGACAACAACAACAACAACAAAGTAGTTCTTCTTAGGTCGCATATCAGTCAGGTAAATCTACTGTAACGACAATACATAGCCTAACTCATGTTATTGAAAAGGCATTGTGTACATTCCTGGACATATCGGGTGCTTTTGACAATACGGCTTACGAAGCAATTTCGACGGTTATGATAAGGAAGGATATTCCTAGCCTTCTTACTAGTTGGATCACAAGCCTATTGAAATCCAGAATTATAATATCCGGACTAGGAGACAGTGAGAAATTAGTAACTGTCACGCGTGGCTGTGCTCGAGGTGGAGTCTTATCGCTCCTACCACGGACACTGGTTGTTGACGAACTCCAGGAAAAGCTATAAGGCAATGACAGTTTAAAGCAAATGGTTCTGCAGATGACCAAGTCATCTACGTTGTTGGTTGGCATGAGCAAACTATTTGCTCTAGATTGCAAGCTGCGCTAAAATTAACTGAAGACGTGATAAAAAGGGCTTGTCAATAAACGTTCTGAAGTCCACCATTGCCGCATTTACCAAAAGAAGGAAAGTCAACTTAACTAGACCCACCTTGGCAGGAACAGAAATTAAGTTCTCAGAAGAGACGAAGTATCTCGCGGTAACTATGGACAAAAAGCTCAATTGGAACTCACATATCTCTCGAATGTTACCAAACAAAGTAGTTTTTGGTTTTTTTCAAGTTAACTATTTGAACAGAAAAACAAGTAATTTTTAGCAAAAAAAAAACCGACTTCAACTCTCAT
>NW_016176309.1:0-9320 GCF_001687245.7 Rhagoletis zephyria
ACATTTTTATGCAGACTTCTTAAGCGTGTACTCCTCTATCAACTGAGGTAAATTTTTAGAAGAAAATAAAAAAAAAACAAGTTTTAATTACAAGGAACCAGATTTTGGGAGATATTTTCAAATAGGCCTAGCTCACGTAATCCTAATATTTTTTTTTATATTCTCGATGGAAAAATAGCATTTTTTTTTTTGTGTATGGAGAGTGATGCACCCTTATGTGCATACATTTGTAGATAAATATTTAAATTATTTTAATTTTTGCAGAAAGTCCATTAATCCGATATTGTAATATATATTTCACAACGCAAATAATTAATTTAAAATTTATTTATTTTTTTAACAAAAACTATTTCATAAAATTAACTTTTTCTCTCTTCTCATTGCAGGTATGTTAATTTCAAAATTAATATGTTATCGACCCGATATCTGCAGGTAATTACTATTATACAAATACACCATCACTTTACACTCGACCACAGTTACCATAAATTAATTGCTGTCTGTTTGTGGGCGGTCTACCGCTAAATGTGACATAAACACAACACTAAGTAAATATTTTATTACAAATGCAATGTTGGTCTATTTCGAATTTTGCCATAAACAATCACGTAATTTCCATAAAGCAATACTCTGTAAATTTGGAAAACCTCAGCCATTTACGCTAGCGCTGGCTACGTAGCAATTAATGCAGCTAGCAAATTCACAAATGCCAATATTTTAACAATTTTCAATTGTTTTATGTAGTCATTGTTTCCATTTGACCGCGACTATTTCGAATGCACATACATATGTATGTATGTGTGTATGCACTATATTAGGTGTAGGTACAATCTGAGTATTGTATGTTGTAACAATTGAAACAGCAACAAAACTCAGCAATAAGCGCACCTAAAAACGCAGTCACTCCACAGCAACAGCGATAAATGCAAACTACTGTTTTGATTGCACCCATCTGCTCCAATCTCTCCCTCTTCTGTTCCCGAACAAACATAAATGATCTGTGTTTACTTATTTGCGACATCGTCCTGCTGCTGCATGTCCTTTTGGCCAAGATAGCATCCACGCCAACAGTTATGTATACTCTGTGCATCCTTTGTTGATTTTAGCTACAATTGCAATTCGAACTGCGGTTCGAATTGAATTTCCAGCTTAAATTTGTCGGCGTTTGCTTGGTTGGGTGGTAGATTCGTTTGATAGTTTGGTTAGTACCTCTCGGCTGTAGACGGTTTCAGTTAACCATATTTTGTCTCTGCTTATTATTTGGTAAATTTACATTTGCCACTCGCCAATCGCCACACCTAACAAGGCTAATATTAGCATTGTACTACCAGAGCCGTTTACTAGGTTCCAGTGTGACGCGAGCACGTTTTACGCTATCTGCTTTAGTTGATTATTTGTTCTAGTGTAAGAGCTGCGAATACAACAAGCACCGTAGGGCAGGCAACACTTTGTTCGATTTGCTTGCCTCTGATCAATACTGCCTTTGTTCGAGGGAGAATTTATCAAGAGACACTGCGAAAAATTGTTGAAAATATTAGGCATAAATTTAGATTGAAAATGCAGCGTTTGAGTTCGCATTTTTCAGAGTGCTCTGGATCTATTTCTGAAAGGAGATCGAGGGCTGTACTATTTTGCTCTTGGCGTAAGGATTTGAGGATGAAATTGTAGATCTGTCGGTCATTTATAAGGAAAATAGAGATCTGCATTAATCTACTTTGGTTCAAATTTTAAAATCTTTAGTTTGTGGGTTTATCTTTTCAGGTGAGTTGCTACAAAATGGAATTCGTTTTATTTCGGCAATCGCCGTTATTTTTGGCGCTGTGCAAAGTTGTTCGGAGATTTTAAGATTTTTTCGGAACTTTTAAAAAAATTTGAAAACTTTAGAATTGTTTCAGAACTTTTTAGAATTATTTCGAATTTTCCCAACGTTGTTCTAAACGCTTCAGAATTATTCAGGGGCTTTTCGCGCATTTCAGATTTTTGCACAATTATTCGGCACTTCTCGGAATTCTTCGGAACTTTTCAGAATTGTTTCGGAACTTTTCAGAATTGTTTCGGAACTTTTCAGAATTTTCCACAAATGCGCAGAAAATATCTCAGACTTTTTCGTGAATTTTCAGAATTTTTTATGGCCTCGGAATTTTTTGGAATTTCCCAGATTTTTTCGGAACTTCTCAGAACTTTTCAGATTTTTTCGGAACACTTTAGAATTTTTCGCAATATTCCAGAATTTCCCGAAATTTTTCGAAACTTCTCAGATTTTTCGAAGATTGTCAAATTTTTTCAGATCTAGTCAGCATTTTTTGGAACTTCTCCGAATTTGTATAACTTTTTAGATCTTTTCGAAGCTTTTCATATTTTTTCGTAACTTTTCAGAGTTTTTAAGAATTTCTGGGAACTTCTCGGAATTTTGTAGAACTTGTCAGAATTTTTCGGAACTTCTAAGATTTTTGAGATCTTCATAGAATTTTTCGGAACTTGTTCGATTTTTCGCAGCTTTCAAATTTGTTAGGAACTAGTATTACCTTTAAGCTGTGCTGGTAGTTTTTTCAGAACTTTTTAAATTTTTTTCGAAACTTTTCCCATTTTTTAGAAGCTTTACAGAATTTTTCGGAACTAAGCAGAACGTTTTCAAATTTTTCGGAATGTTTACCATTTTTTCGAAATTTTCACATATTTAGGACGTTTCAAAATTTTTCGGAAACGTTCAGATTTTTTTCTGATTTTTTGAAAGCTTTGAGCTTCTTGTAATCATTTCAGTATTTCTGCATGTGCTAAAATCTGTACTCTTTTCCCCATGATTCCTCTCAGTGCTTGTTAGCGCTCGCTATGGTTGCCGTGTACATTTTATTACGATTTACGTTACATTTTGCACACCGTTTTTTGAATTCATTCAGTGGCTGGCAGCTAAAGCCGACATAAACAATCCACACACACACAGTTGCACATTTATGGTCTACAAAGTGCGCTCATGGCACTTCGGTTGCTCTAACGCGAGTCACCTCTGCAATAACGTTGGCTAACAAGCTGCTGCTTCTACTGCCTTGATTTGTGATTTAGTTCGTTACTTGGCTGATGCGATTGTACGAGTGGAGCAGCAAAGAGGCACGTGATTGCCGATGGTCAAATAATACAAACTTGCTCATGTATATTTGTATATGTACATGTATGTAACTAGGCGGCAATTGTAGCTGTTAACAACAAAGGCGCAATCAAATGTCGTGCATTTATATATACGAATATGTACAGGTAGCTATGACCATTGCTGCTGGCGTATCGATCACATGGCTTTGTCAACGGCCGATGGGCAGCAAGGAGTTTTGCCAGTTTGCTTCTGCATTTGAATTGTTTGTTTCATTCATCCGGTTTTAACTGCAACATGTACTAGCAATTGTATGTGCGTATCCCCTTCTATTCACCTCCTCGTTCTTGCCATCTTTTTTTGCAGGTATTGTTTGTTAATCAGATTTACACATGGGATATCGGCTTATGGCAAGCATTGGTTATGCGCCTAAAAGTATGCATTTGTTTACTTTAAGCCGTACCATAGGCAGTGTTTTGCGAATTCGCCATAAAATATGCTTTGCCTCACTGCAATACGCCGTCTGCAGCAAGTATTTGTTTATTTATAGCTGAGCAGAGGCATTTGAAGTGGTAAAATTGTTGTTTTCAAAGTTGCTATTGATTCGAAAATTGGTGTGGTGGGCGTTTGTTTTTATTATTATTTGGCGATTGGTATTTCGAACTAACGAGAATTTTCCGTAGATATAGCGACGAACAAAAGTATTGGCACAGTGAATTTTTCCGAATATGTATATGCAAAGTTCTTTACTAAATTTTTTTGATAATTTTTTATAAAAATATAGCTTATACTTCACTAAAAAAACATAAAAAAAGAAGCTCTAAACTTTGTGTAAAACTCAGGAAAATTTAACAAATTTGCATACTAATTTGCAACTTTCTATTCAGATTTTTTAGAAAAATTCTAAGTATGCAGTTCTATGGCCCATTCAATTTTAGTATAACAAAGTGCAAATTTAAAGTTACTAGAAAATCGCGTTGCTTTTTGGCAATTTTTTTCGCGCAGATATGGAGAAAATGAGCAATACCTTCCACTAAAGAAATTGCGAAAAATCCACATAAATTTTGAATAAAAGTGTATAGTTTTAATGAAACTTTGTTGATTTCTTTGGGTATGCTGTTATATAGCTCATTAGTCTGCTAGGTGCCGCGGAAGTCATATTAAGAATATATATATATTTGGAAACACGTATTTATGGTCCGATTTCATAATATTTTAAAAATTGTAAGACACACTGATTTCTGGATCGTTGTTATGGGGTCGAAATCAATGTGAGATAGTATTTTTAGTTTTTGGTTTTGGTAAGCAAATAACTGATGTATTTCGGCGACAAGCCATCTTTAGTAGTAGCTTTTTTTTAGAAGTTTGACAATAGATGGCGGGAATTAGTTCTAGAATGCATAAGTTTGGACTCTCAATTCTAAACGATCCAGGTATTTTCTTAGAGTTAAACGTCTAGTAATACTGTTATTTAGTGGGCGCAATTTTTAGTAATATTTAAGAAAGTAATAGATTTAACGCCTCAAATTATGCAATGCATTTTCAACTAGAACTTTCTTAAAGTCGAAGTTTGTGCTTTTAATAATCTAACTTTTAACAATGCTTTCGTTCGAGTTAGCACAGTATGACAAATAAATTAAAGTGCCTAAAAGTATGCACCATATATTTAGATAAAATTTAAAAGGTTCCACAATACATCAAACTGCCCTATTGGAAGCACACACAACCAGGATGAGAATATTTAAAATGCACTCGTAAGAAATGCGCTATATAATTTGAAAAGGATTTTTTTTAATATATCAAAAAAAATTTTTAAAATTAGAACAAACGCTTGAGAGTATGAGAAAAATTTTTTGAATTAAAGACCATTTATCTTAAGCGCTTTACCATCATTGTTATTTGCGAGAAATAAAAATTGAAGATAAGCGCTTAAAAGTATGCCAACATTTTTTTAAGTATCAAAGCGCCCGGATATATAGTACACATTTTCATAGAATGTAAAGGGTGTACCTGAAAGTAAGGGCTTAAAAACTATAAAACAAATTTGAGTTTCTACATACATAAATTGTAAGTCTAAGGAAAATTAGCGCTGAAAAGTATGCAACACATTTTTGAAAGTTCAAAAGTTTTAGGTTTGTTAAGCATTTAATATGGAAAAATCTGTGTAGTATAATTGGCACAGATGCCAAAAAGTATGAAAAATTTTCATAACTATTAAAAACTTTAAGCTCCTATAACTAAACGCTTCAGTGTAAAGTTGCGCTTGGCTAATTCTATGATTTTCTCACTTTATCAAATAAACCCTTATTATCACTACACTGTCTCAAATATGTACTATCTATACATCCTTTAAATAAAATATCACCTACTTATTTATGATTTCCATACTTTCCCCTAGTGCCCCTAAGTACACTAGTCTTCCTGCAATTTATACCACTTTATTATGCCATTTGAATTACTTTTATTCAGCGCTTAGTTTGCTTCATCATTTTTACCACTTAAATCTCGTATCTTCCATTCGATGCACTCTCACATAATCCCATTTATCTTCACTACAATTTACGCCGCATTTAAATGAAATATCGTCTATGAGCATAACCTCAATAACAGCGCTACTCCGTGGAGTATATGCAACACTGCATTGACTCGAGCTTTCCTAAAGCAACGCTGTCCATAGACGCACACACAAACAAACCTTTACCACGTAGTCGTAGTCGTGCCCCTTTTTTCTGCTGCACTACTTACTCTCAAGTATGCCTTATACTCTGCCCGTTTTAGTAAACAAGTAAACAGTAAAAGTACAAGTTTAATAAATTTTATGCCATTTTTCTTATTCGCACTCAACACTTGTACATAAGTGCGCGCACACACGCAGCCGAGAGTGCTCGAACATGCTCTTGCGTGTTTCCTGTTCGTACCTAAGCCAACCCCGCTCGTCTGCGCACATCTGTCTACATAAATCTCTGCCTTTCCTTTGTTGACAACTCCTTTTGCCTTCGCCACCTTTCGCCTTGCACTTGTATATTTATTTGTTTTGCTTTGCATGTGTGTGTGTGTGTGTGTGTGTGTGTGTGTGTGTGGTGTGAGTGCATGCTTTTAGGCGCACTACTAAATACAAATTACACTCGAATGTAAGTGCTTTCGCTTTGCGCACTAACAATCGAAAAAAGGGCAAAAATAAAAGTATGTAAATGTAAATAAATGAAAATGGAATGCGACGGAGGAAGTTGGCTTGCAAGTGGAGTTACCTCGCGGAAAGGTATTGTAGCTACAAATTTGTTAGCGGCGCGACGCGTTCACGCAAATGAAAGAATACAGGCCGCCGATATGAGTAGTGGCGCGCGCTTTTAAGACTCTTCCCTTACCGCTAGCCAATTTTTCTGCTTTGTAAGTTGTGATTAATTAAATTTTCATTGTCGCATACGGCGCTTAAGGGTGGTGGATAATTCCCGTTTCGTAAACTATGCGTTCACTCTCAATCGCTGCCTGCTCAATTGTCTGCCAGAATGTCTGTCTGTGTCTGTCTATTAATTAAATTGCAATTTAAATGTTGTAAGTTGTTGTTTGGTAAACAATTGCGTCAGCAATTGCAAAAGCTTGCTGCAACTCGAAAGTTTTGAAGTAATTGATTTATGACCCTTTGTGTAAATCGATTTTTTTCCATTACAATTTCATTTAATTATACAAATACTTCCTCGTTGAGGAGTTTGTTGATTGTTGTGCGTATTTTATGGTGATTTCATTTCTTGCAAAAAATGTTGCCCTTGCACGGTGCAAAATGTGTTTGATGTTAGACTCAACCCTGTAAAAGGGCAGGTTTTTGCCTTCTTGTCCTTGTCGGGCTCAGGCATTGCATAATATTATCGTTTTAAGTAACCATCTGATTTTCAGGGCAAATATCTTCCCTGACAAAGCTTTAAAGGGCAGAAAATGTTCCTTTTTTGCCATACAACAGTGTGATATTTTAAAAAACGAACAAAAGTTTTCTCACCGTTTGCCCTTATGTTAGAATCGAACACGAAAAGAGAAGGGGGCAATCAAAATGCGAAATTTTTTGGTAGAATCGAAATCAACATTAGTAATGCAAATAAATTACTTGTGTTGCTGCTTTTTTTGGGATTTAATGTGCGAAATGTTTAATGAAATATCTCTAAACTGAAACCATAATCGTATTTGGAGGGATTTTATAAAATATTTCTTGAGTACATTAGGCTGGGTCGCGAAAACGTTTTTTTATTGACAGCACCTAGTTAGAAAAACTACTACACCTAGTTAGAAAAGCTACTTTGATAGGATATTAGTGTCTTACAATTTTTTGCAAACATTTTTGTTTTGAAAGCTTACATTGCAAGACTTTAGGCATCATAAAAATTTCTGCCCTAAAAGACTGGCAGATGGTAATTACAATATTTTTTTTTTTATGAGGAGCGATCCGTTCTAGCGCGCCCCGGGCTTAGAGTACATACTCTCTCACTCTTATCTTTGTAATAGATACAGTTTCTTAGTGACTAAAATCCGACAAGGTTCTTGGTCGACCATCCGTGACGAGGAGTCAAACTATTCCGGAGTTGCCCCAACTTATGCTGCATATCACGAATGTAGAGAGTACATTTCAATTAATCCCTTAAATCCACTTGCCATCCGCAACGTGCTTATAAGAGGTGAACTGCTGATACCTGTCCCCCTTTGATTGTAGTAGTCCTGCTTAGGAGTGCACAGTTCCAAAACAAAGCCAGTTCCAAAATGTCCAACTGGTTGCATGGCTATCCATCATTTGCCGGAAGGACAGGGCAGGCACACCGTTCCACGGTTTGTCACATGGAAGGAGGCAAATATGAAGGAAATGGCGGTTATAGAGACACTTCATCGCATTATCCTTCTCAATTATTATTGTTATTTTTTTTTGTTTAGAGCAGAATTTTTATAAAAATTTTGGGTATACCGTTTTATAGCGAATGGAGAATTTTAGTATGTATAACCAATAATATAACCAATAATGTGCAGTTGTAAATTCCCGTTAATATTTACAAAATTGTTTGCCGTCGGTCTTTTGTGGTTTCTTTTTTCATTTAACAATTGCCATTTATAAAAGCTGTTGTTGATTTTTTTTTAAACTTTATTTTGCGAAAAATCAAAGTGTGTAATTAGTAATTACATACCTGTACATTTCACTCCCAATTTGAATAAGATTCTCGACGTCGCTAACCACCTCTTCATATGCGCACTCACTTCAGCTCTTCCAACATCCCTCTCTCTGCGGCCCAAACCTGTCGGATCAGGACTTTTTTAGGCAAAGTAGTCATGGAACTTTTAGGCTGTATAAATATGGCGTTGAAGCTTCTCATCGCATAAGAGCACTTCAAATTCCTCGAATACTTGGATGTCCTTAAATCCACAGATTATGAATCAACCCAAAAAGGATCTTCAAACATGTACTACCCTCAGTTGTACGGCTTTGTCATTGAAATACTCTACAGCGCCTCGAAGTATGCCACATGCCATATGGCGTACATTAATCACAACCTCTCAAATTTCGCTTGCAGCATGCAACTAAGCATTTGGCTGTGCAAATGTGATCCATTGTTGAAGCCGTTTTATACAGAATTTTTTGCTATAAAAAACCACTGACTGCACTTATGTGCACGCATCACCACAATCACGACAGCAGCGTCTTGGCAGGCAAGGCATTACAAATGTAACTCATTTTAACCTGTGTCATGTGGCTTGTGACATTCATATACATACATACATATATACTTATGTATGTATGTACATATGTATATACATACTTTTGTATATGGCTGTGTGCATGCACACAAAACAATCAAACGACATAATTGACTGTGGCCGGAAGTACAATTGTTTGCATTGGGTTAGTTACGCGCTGCCTTGCGCTACTTTTGCCTTTGTTGTTGGCTCGGCTGTTGTTGCGGTTAGTAGTGGGGCCGTGGCTAAAAAAGAGGTGGTGGTGCTGTTGGTGTATCATTTGTTTGACGATGTCATTGTCAGCGATAGTGATTGTTGCTTATGCTGTAATGTTGTTTTTGTACGCATTGATGTGGCTGTCATTATGGGCCAGCGTGAATAGACAAAGACTACATAGACTCTTGCCAGCGACGGCTGTCTCCACAAGCGTTGTCATTAGCGTGGAGGTTGCCAACTTCCTACCCCACACTGGCAACATATTGATGTTTACTGTTTTATGCATGTATGTATGCTTGTTTGTTGGTGTTGCCAT
>NW_016176310.1:0-9320 GCF_001687245.7 Rhagoletis zephyria
CCGACATCTAGTACGATGAGGGAATTGAAATGCATCGTTAGGATACGGTCCTGCTTTAGTAACATTATGTATATACGGTCCTGCTTTAGTAACACAATCGACATACCGAAAAAAAAACATTTGGTGAACGAAATGAGATAGATTATTTTCGCTGCGGTAACGTCAATTTATTGGTTTAAGCTAACAAACCGAAAACTTTGAACGCCGTGGAAGACAACAGTGTGCGAACAGTTGCCGAGATAAGGCCCGGATTGCTTGAAACGGTGTTTCAAAATCGGACTTCGGGAATCGGTCGCGGTCCGCCCGACATTATATACGAACCCAAATGCAATTATCTTTGTAAAAAAATTACACTTTCAGTTTGTAATATGTAGATATAAATATGTACATATAATCTTATTATTTCATACCAACTTAAAGTTATACACCTCTAGAACAAGCACCCTTTATACATACATTTTTTTTTTTATGTATACATATCCATCATTTAAGTATTCACCATTTTTTATTTCAAGTTATTTACGTACTTTATATGTACATATGTATGTAACACCGCTCAATATTGCGATATCGCATGACATAAAGCTTAAATAATGAGGAAAATAAAACAAGCAAACAATTAATAAAAATTATAAAAATCAATGCATGTATGTATGTAGTGACCGTGTTGCTGTTGTACTTTTTGTAATTAATATTTAAGCCATTTTCACTCAGTTGACACCATTAAATGGCGAATACTCATTTCCTGGCATTCATAACTCTTTGATCTGTCTGCCTACAAAAAAGCCCTGCAATAACTTCAAATTTGATTTAATGAAAAATAATATTTAATGTATGCATGGATGTATGTATGCGTGTATTAAGGAATTAATTCGTAATGCGTTTTAATTTATTTCTTCAGTGATTTATATGAGGGCGGTTTGGTAAGTCATTAACTTTTTTAATACCTTCCAAATAAATAAGTTTCTCAATTACCTCAAATTTACACTTTCGTAACAATAAAAGCCACCGATCCGATCCCCTTAAGGTTTGGTTACAGAAAAAAAGTCGCGGTGGACTAAATCACTAAAATATGGCAACTACAATTGTGCAAGCGTCAAAACTTCTCAGTAAAGGAAGAAGTCGTTTAATTTGTGTCACAAAAGTAAAAGCGCACAACAAAAAATGTGTGACCGCAGAAATTTTTTTGCAAATTTATGCTCAAAACTGGTAGCTAATTATTAGGCACTTTTAAAATTCAGGTTTGAACTCATTTCACGGGTACTTGATAACACTAAGACGGTATTTACACCAAAACAAAACTGTGTAAAATAAATAAAAGCGTAAATAAATTTTCGGCACACACGCAAAAGACGCAAGACGCTTCGGAAACGAAACAATCATCTTTGGCCCGATTTTCTTTTACTGAGTCGACATTTCGGCGCAAATTTGCTTTCCTTTTCTCACTAGCAACTTTTCATAAGCTCCCCACCTCAGATTTTTGTTCAGCTCCGCACATGTGTAAACACCGTTTAATAACCCACTGGGACCTGTATATAATACGAAAGTTTACTACAAATGTGTATATTTAAAACATACTCCTGCTGGAACTTCGTGGCTAATATACATACATACCTAACACACGAGGTGTTCATAGAAGTAAATGACTCTGCATACGGTTTCAAATTAAGGGCCATTTGCTTAAAGCCTGGTTCACACTAATCATCTGTTAACATCGTCGTTATCGTCGCTTTCGACTCCATACATATGACACGGTGTCGGTAACGTCGATAACGATGTTTAACCGGGGATTACTGTCAACCCGGCTTTGAGCAACCGGCCCTTTAATGGGATAAGGAATGTATGTTATATTTACGGTGACCATCCGTTCTGTTTTTTGCAGGACCGTATACTGTTTTTCAAAGGTAGGTCCTGCGTAATTTTCCAAACCTGAAAAACCTGAAAATGTACTGCTTTTTTCCAAGTGTCCTGCATTTGTCCCGCATTTTATCCGTTATTTTAAAATTATCGGACAATGGATGGAATTTTTCAAAAAAGTGTTTCTTGATACTTTTCGTAGCTTTTCTTCAATATCTCATGAAAAAATCTCCCAATCAACGTAAGCGACTTACATNGTTTCTTGATACTTTTCGTAGCTTTTCTTCAATATCTCATGAAAAAATCTCCCAATCAACGTAAGCGACTTACATCTCGAAGGGTATTGATGTGCGTGCCTCTTACCAAAATATATAACTTGTGGCAACCTCAATGAAAATTATTAGTGCTACAGGCGACCCCATTTGCATTTTGTCGTCAAAATCTAAAAAAGTGAGATTTTCAATCAAATACGCAGTTTTATTTGATTTTTTTTATTTTTTTCATTAGCTTAAAAATTCGATAAAGAAGATATACCGTTACAGTAAATTTTGAGCCAAAGATAATGAAAATCGGATTAGAAATGTAAATGCAATGAAGTGCAATCTGCACAAATTATATATATCTTTGTAAAGGGCACATAAATACCTTTGTAACTCGTCGTTTACGTCGATTCATGACGGCGATTTTTGACAAATAACTGCGAAAAGTACAAAAAAACAAAAAAAAAGGGTATTGTTTTCGTTTTGAACGAGTCAAAATTTGCCTATAAAATAATCTTTTGAAGATTTTCACTTTTCGTGTAAGCGCTTTTGTAATTATAATATGTTTTACTATACTTTTATAAATATTCATGTAAAAAAGATTAATATCGATGAAGAAAACGTGATTCGTTTTTAAAGTTTAAAATGTATTAAGAATTTAGAATCATAAATACTCTTTTGATATTTTTATACTACGTAAATATATGTAGGCATATTTTTGAAAAATTGTCCTTCATTTTGAATCCATATTTATGGTCACCGTAGTTATATTACATACGCTACCGTTAAACTGGATGTATTGAAAAGGTCCACTAGGCAATTCGCGCATACCAATGAAATGCGGAGTCATACTATTCGGCTAGAACTCACAATCCCCATATGCTTCGTTTTTAGAAAACAAATACATACCCGAAGTAAAAATTCACTCCTTTGTTTCAGTATACTTTTTCTATATACAATGTGTGCAATTCAACTTAACACGTTGACTGCCAAGGCCATTTTCAGAAAACTGGCCAAAAATGACATTTTGATTTTTTCACATTATATTACTAAAAACTCTATTTCTAGATCATTGGTATCATCAAAAATCAAAAATGATGTTTTTTAAAGGAGAAAAAGGACCTACGAGTTATCTCGTAGTTGGCGTCTGGGNGGACCTACGAGTTATCTCGTTGTTGGCAGTCAACGTGTTAATTGCGTGTCATTTTTTTGCCCATATACACGCACTCCGTACACTTAACGACGAAGTCGGAAAAAAATCGGAAAAAGTCCGGCTGGGTACATATTATGTTCATACTTATTTCTTTTCACTAGTTGCAATATTCAAATAATCAACAGCAGCAGTTAAGCAACATTTGTATGGTTCAATAAATTTCATTCTTTCAATTTTTTTTTTAACATTTTTTTTTATTAAGGTTTGCAATTTGTCATCTATCTATTAAAAGAAAAATGATTGCGGTGTTACGCCTCAACTGCACAATCAGTTGTAAAAAACTTGCATACTCGTAGTACGTAGTTACATACTACTACTACTTTACTACTCTTCTGTTATGAATTGCACACATTTTTTTTTTTATGTCACACAAAAGTAAATAAACTCACTTGTGTATCTCTGTTTTTGCATTCAGGTTACAGAATAAATATTATCCAATCAATAGGCAATGTTTACCAACATTCGATGATTCAGTTACATACCTGGAAATAGAATAGAAAAATATTATATTGTAGCATCTAACTGAATGAAAAATTTAACTTATATTTGCATTCATTGACAAATCATAGCAAGAATTTTTATTAAAGTATGTATGTAGTATTTAGGACTGTCGCGTTCAGCAACATTAAAGTTGGCAGGTCTGGACGGCAGTGTAGTTCAGGGATGGAAAATCGAAATTTAAAATTGTACCTAATTTCACAATTGAAATGTACCTTTTTGCTGTCAAATGTACCTAAACAGTAGCTCACGATTCTTTTAACTTTCTTTTATTATTTTCAGACAATTGGTAACAATTTATTAAATAAACAAAATCAAATAATAAACGAAAATATCAGCAATATATCAAAATGCATAATGTATCCCCCTCTTTTGTAAATAAGGAGATTTCTATGGGTGATGAATTTTACGAAATTTTGCCCAAAATCGGGAAATTTCATTGTCGTAATCGGAAAAGTCTCAAAAATGAGTTGGCTGCCCTGCTCTACACTTAAACTCTGGTTAAATTTCAAAATTTTTCTGGAATGAAATTAAAATTTGTATAGAATAAAACTGAATCTTTGGACACTTACTGTATTTGAAAAAGAATCTTCGTTAAAAACTTGGTGATTTGAGATCGAAACACACTGAGTCATGAGGAAATCCTTACCTATGGCACCCTAGTGCTCAGCCTTTAGAAAACAACACAATATCAATAGACTAGTACATAAATAGCTTACAAAGAGCGGGGACCGTGGTGTTCGGGGATAACTAGGGCCCTAAAATCAAGCTTTTCACAATCAGGAATATTATTTACTATAAATCCACGGACTACCAGTACAAAACTCCGAATTCAGCCTAAATATATAGGTGCGGCTTCCTTACAGAAGGTAATGGAGAAGAGACCAAGTTGGAATAGCGACTGCGGTATAGGGGCAGGAGTCTATTTCGCAGAGCTTGGTATCGCTCAGTTCCGACGGCTGGCAGACCGACCACGTCAGCTTATCCCAAGCTGAAGTTCTGGGTATGTGTGAGTTTTGTGAGTGGAAGCTATGATCGGTGACTCAGTCAATATCCATTTTGCCTTTGCTGGGTTCCTGGCATATAAATAGACAATAGCGAACTTATATTAAATATGTAGCAGTGGTAATAGGATAACACATGAGCTTTGGCCTGACTATAACACCACAACTATCACCGACAGCGAGTAGTATTTTATTTTCTATGCCCTTAATATTAAATTCAAATATAATCTTAGTCGAGCCGATTAACTTTTTAATTGAGCTACCGCATTTTGGTGCCCACATAAGTGTCAAATCGAAGATCATCACGCAGAAAAGCATCACGTTTCGTTACATTTAATATCGAATGGCTATATTCGTGTCCAAACCGCAAGAAAACTCTTTAAAACTGTTTTACAAAACAATGCTAAATAAACAAAATAACCAGCTTAGTGTCCAAATCATAGTAAGATCAACACCTAAATCTTTCAAATGCTCTAAACTATAAATATTTTACCAAACAAACGCCTCAAATAACCACCCCTCTTATGGAAGAACTATATGGTGCTTAAGCCCAAAATAAATAACTCGGCACCTTTTTCCCAGAGCAACATTTGATAAAGAATTTTAATGCCATTTAGAGCGAGCTATTCGAAGAAAGGAATTGGCGAAGAATATTGCGGTACAATGTAAGTTTACATAGCTAATTAAACGCTGAGCTTAATTAAAGCGTGTTGACATACTTGAAAAGCCAAAACTCAACAAATTGTCCGACTCATTTTACACTAGCATCTATTCGGCGACAGCTGGACGAACAAGCAGCCGCTAGACTCAAATACAGCTTCATTTGCCCGTATAGGAGCTTATGGCATGCTATCCAGGGACATGTGTGTACACCTTTGGCGCTACATGTAAGCCACAAACTGTTACTACTTCTTTTACATCTCCTACTCTTAGCTCTTCGTCAGCTAATTTACAGACCGTACAACAAGAGGATGGCCGGCTGGCAGACAGGCAGACAATACCCGGCAATTTGTGAAATGACGACACTTAAGTTCACTCTCATTAAGCAAATAACAACAACACTGCGCAATCTACCGTTTCAAGTACAAAAATAACTCTACATTAAAATGTATCTGTGAGAAAGACATTTCTTAGACCAACCAACCAACCGAAAGAAAATCTCACAAGTGGGGGGTGTAGCGCGCAAAGTGGCCACACTCGAGAAAAGGTGGCGGTTTTGCTAGACAACAACCTCTTGCGGATGTACGCTGCTGAGTGCAAACCAGACGGAAGTAAGGAAACAAACCAAAAGAAGAAAAGTTACAAGTGCAGAAAATGGAAATCATAAACCCAAAGGCGGCATGTAAGCATCATTAATCAAATGTTACGGACAACAACATGACAACAGAAGCAGAAGAGGTTAGAGTTGAGGCAACAGTTATGGGGTGGAAAAGGATTGGAAAACATATATGTATTTAGTATATGTATGTACATAGGTAGGTGTACAACGGAAAAGAAGTAGTCAAAAGTACACCAATGGGGCCCCAAGGAAAGCAATGCGGGATTCTGTTTGCTTTTAAATGCCATCTTGCTGGCGGCGGTGACAGCTGAAGCTCCCCACAGCGTTGCATGTAACAATAACAGATGCTGCTACTTAGCAGAGCAGCGACATGACATGAAAGACGCCTTTGTATTCGTGTGGAGTCCGAAGGGGCTTGTCATTCATTTTCCTGGCGTGGGGTTAAATATGATTTTGGGTGCTGATCTAAGAAAATGCCTGATGAACTATAAAGCACCGCTAAAACGATACATTTTTCAATTAATAACTTAGAGGGAGTTACAAAAAATAATGCTTTAAGCGCAACTTAATGGAGTGCAAAATTAAATTTTTAGCAAAGTGGCAAACCAAAGGCGGTAGTAACGTTGAAAAATAACAAATCACAAAGACAGCGCTGGCGCTGACAGGCTGCCATACAGGAGTGTAGCAAAAGGGCAACCAACATAAACCAGCGCACCCTCCACGAGATGGGACGAATGGATGGATGGTTGCATGGTTGGCGCGAGGCCTACGATTGCGGTTGGGGCACATTGCCGCAGGAAAGAAACACTTTGTCAAAAGTGCGACGGCATTTTAGCACACAAAGAGGAAAGTAAACGCAAGCATAGGCCAGCAAAAATATTTGCATATATGTATGTATGTACGTGCGCGGCAAAAATGCAAGACGCACTCCCATCAGTCCAGGTTGACATTACACATTTGACAAGTGAGGAGGCTATGTTCTACGTGCGTGCGGGACTGCCATGCGTGTGGATATAAAAAGTTTCAAAGCCTCACCTGCAGCTTGCCTGCAAACACACAACCGCGTTGGAATCTAACGGAACACTGAACGCTTTTTCATAGCACAAGCCACAAGGCAGCTAGCTATATACATACATACATATTTATATATATAGGTACATAAGTATGATGGCCCACGCTGCTATCAGATGACCCAAGCCACCCCCCCGCACCCAATTGGATGCACCTGAGCATGCAAACAAAATGTTCACGTAGTCTGACTGCCTTTACTAAGTCCAGCAATATAACTTTGCTCCAATAAATTTGAAATTATATACGAGCCCCTAGTATGTTTATATGTAAGTACATATGTATGTTGTATGTGGCAGTGGTGCTTTTGTGCTGAGACATGTGTCAGACAGGCCGTCCAATTACGGAAATAATTAAGGTACATTGTTAGCAGCGGTTCAGCGGTGTGTACTGTGGAAAATAAAAAGAAAAAATATAACAGCAACTTGATTGCATCAAAAAGGGGAGTGTGGAGTGGAAAAAATTTAAAGGAGAAACCGAAGAAAAAACGTGTCAGTGCAGGTATTTAAGAGATCACACAATAAATTTTTTTCTATTAAGATTTTCGCTGTAACTTGAAAATAGATTTATACATATGTATGTACATACATTTCATTTGGAAACATTTGGAACCAAGAATGCCAGGCAACAAGTTTTCTACTTTGAGCAGGTAAGAATATCTATCTCTAACGGACGTTTTTTTGTTTGTTTTTATTTTTTAAGCATTGATAAAAAGCAAAGTTAAGATTTGAATTTATTTTGGGACCCAAAAGTCTATGAAAAGTCGCGAAAGGCCTCGAAAAAATCATAGAACATAAAAGTACTGAAATTTACCGAAAAATCCCAAAAAGTCTTGAAACATAAAACATGCAGAGCCCGAAAAATACATTTGCCCCGTGAGAATTCCAAACGTTACTGAAAACTTCCGAACAATTAATAACGTAGAATCCAAAAAGGTTCCAATAATGCCAAGAATCCCGAAAGTTTTCAAAAAATTCTCAAGAAGCTCCAAAAAAAACTCTTGAAAGGCCTGAAAATATCTTAGAATTTCTCGATATATCTTAAAAAATACTGATATTTTCGGGAA
This sequence comes from Rhagoletis zephyria, assembly GCF_001687245.7. Classification (NCBI taxonomy): domain Eukaryota; kingdom Metazoa; phylum Arthropoda; class Insecta; order Diptera; family Tephritidae; genus Rhagoletis; species Rhagoletis zephyria. The sequence goes on from NW_016176310.1 coordinate 8,246, forward strand.
AATAAAATATGAAGATCCCGAAAAATACAGAAAGCCCCGAGAGAATTCCTGAAAACTTTCCAAAAAGTTAAGAACGTAGAATCCCTAAAAACACGAGGTATCCGAAGCGCTTTCGAAAAAGTATCTAAGATGTCCTTAAAAGTCCTAAAAAATGTAACACGATGAAAGGCAGAAATTTAACAAAAGAATTCTGACGGGTCCAAAAAAACCCTAATTATAAAATCCTCTTAAAGTCTCATTGCTTGTCGAAACATTCCAACACTTCAAAAATTCCTAAAAAACACGAAAATTTAATCATAAAGGATCACGAGAGATTTCGAAAAAAAAAAACAATTCAAATTATCCCGTAATTTAAAAAAAAAAACACGAAGAGTCCCAAAACTACAGAATGTCCCCAAAGAAATTCAAAAGTCCTAAAAAATTCTCAGAAAGTGAATCATGAAGATTGCCATTGAAGATCTTGAAAAAAAAAGAATAAAAAACACGAAGAAACCCGAAAGGTTTCGAGAAAATCAGGGAAATTTGCTAAAATATCCCAAAAGTCCCGAAAATTACGACGCGAGGAATCTCGGAAAGTGAATGGTCTCAAAAACGAGAACATCTTGAAAAGTACCGGAACACCCGTTTTTGTTGTCACGTGGAATTTAGGGTCTAATTGTTCTTGAAAATTCCCGTAAAAACGAAATTTTCGAAAAAATCCTAAACCCTAAATCTGACGAAAAAACACAACATTTATAAAAAAAATCCTCTAAATTACCAAAAAATAAAACACGAAGAACTCCGCAAATATACAGATTGTCCCGAAAAAGTTCCAAAAGTTTCTGAAAAGAACCTGTACAATATCGAATTCCAAAAGCATGACAAATCCTGAGGGGTTTCCAAAAGATTCCAACAGGTCCCTAAAATATAGCAAAACTCGGGAAAGGTCGGACACTAAAAATACAGAAAAGTTTCGAGAAAATGTTTGATGTCCCAAAAACAAAACAAAAACAAAAAATCTTGAAAGGTCCTAGCGACTTATTGGAATGACTTTTTTCTGAGTGTAATGAAACCAAGCTTGATGTTGGGAATATTT
>NW_016176311.1:0-9317 GCF_001687245.7 Rhagoletis zephyria
TCGCTTGGTTTGTCAAACCGCTTGTGTGGTGTATTTCGCTCTTAACACAGCCATTGTCGGTTCTACCAGGAAAGATATTCTGAATAGGATAAGGAGCTTAGCCTTGGGTGGAGTCGCGGGCAATGTCCTCACAGAAGTGAATTATTTTGGTCTTATCCTGGAGTTCAAACTCCTATGTAGAACTCATGTTAAGGCGGCCTCCAAGGTTATTATGGTACCGGTGCCAGGACTATTGTGGTAATGGTATGGCAAGGTTCAACGCATGGCATGTAGTTCCTTCACGGGGGCCCTGCGCACTTATCCAAAGGAAGAACTCGATCCGCTGTAGCTTACAGTTTAACAGGCCGCAAAGCGAGCTCTACTAAATTTCACAATAGATGACTTCTGAAATTGTCGCATCTAGGATCAAGAACAAGCTAGGCTCGCAGCTTCCACTAGGTCTGTTTCCTCTTTTATGGACAAACACGTCCAGGCGTGCGCACTACAGTGGTGCAGTGGTACACAGACGGCTCCAAGACCCCTAAGTGATATACAGGCAGCACTTACGGCTCTCTCATCCTTCAAGGTCAAATCTTCACAGGTCCTGGAGCGTTTAGAGAAACTTAATTCCCAGAGGACATGGAGCTGGAGCGAAATATCATTGGTCTTCGTCCCGCAAGATGAGGCTTAGTATTATTACGAGTGTTTGGACGGGACACTGTAGGCTAAAATATCACTTGCATAAGCAAGGGATCTGGTCAAACAATCTATGTCGCTTTTGTGGCTCCGCCAAGCAGAAATCATTGCATCTCCTTCACGGAGAAGGCATTTCTGCATAGCACATCTATTGCCAAAAGAAAAGCACATACACTTCCTACCACCGTGATCTATTCTTAAGTGCATAGAGTCTTTTGGGCAAGATGCAGTGTTGTGATGAGCTGTGCCCTAGGCTTGGAAATACTGGTCACAGCCTATCTATGTGCGCATTAATATATCATTGAAAATTTAATTTCTTTCCAAACATATGCAATCACATACATATGTATATTAGGGTGGTCGTTAAAATCAAATGAAGAGTTTTTTTAGGTCTCAACTCCTCATAATTATAATTTTTTTAATTTCCATTGTGGAACCTGAACTTTGCCCCCTGTGCGACACGCCTCAACCGTCTCCAATCGGGGCCAAAATTTATATGTGATATCTTCGACTATAGTAGCATCGACGTAGGGGCTGAGGCTTAGGAAATCTGATGTAAAATTTTGCTTCCTACATGTAAGGACCACCCTAATGTACATACGCTCTCATGTTGGAGCTCATAAAATATCACTTGGCAATTCAAATTGTGCAAATATGTTAAGTTGCTACATAAAAATCCACTTTGCAGCAGTGCAAATATGGCGCAGTTCAACGAAAAAGCGACAAGCAGCTTGCAGCCGTCAAGAGAGGTAGTGCATCGAACAGCTGGTGAAACAAATGAGTAAGTGCAAACATGCCAACTTTATAAAAAAGTTATCTGCACATGTGTGTATATGTAAATATGTAAGTATGTCGTACAATCACTGCTGCTTTATTGCCAAAGCAAATAGAAAGCTGGGGACGTTAACGACGAACTAGGCCTCTGTTCTAAACCAAATATTTGTCATAGGAATTTAAAGGCAGCACGGAAAGTAGAGCAAAAGTTTGTGGGGAAAAAAATTACTGGAATTGAATTTTGAGGCACTTTGACTACTAGGGCAAGAAGAAAAAATTACGCCTAGCAAAAAATTAATAATTGAAAGTGATAAAAAAAATAATAAAAGCGTTATATAAAGGTAAATGGTAAACTATAAATTCGAGTGCCTTATGAGCACAAAAACACGTACTGGACTGGACGGTTTATTTTACTAAGCCATTTAAAAGCGATTACTTTTCCCCTTTTTAGCAAAAAAATGAAGTTTTAAAATTGAAAACATAGTACGTATACATATATATGAAAGCATGGCAAAATGATGTGAGAGCAGATGATATTCCTCCTGACTTAAGAAATGTAAAAATAAGCTTCCATACTTAATCCATTTATACTTTTTTATTACGCTCGTATTGAATGCATATTTTTTGTCGCAAATTCTATGAGATATTTCTGTTTTCATTTACGCACAACAAGAAACCAGCTTACATGCCGGCGCATACATAATCGCCCTTTAAAAATGCATTGTATTCAAAACACGTGTAGAGGTACATGCCTGCAAACACATAAAGCACACACCGACACACAAAATCAATCATAGTAAATTTATAAAAAAAAAAAAAATCATCATCAGCATCTTTATTGCCGTCATTTCTGCCAGCGAAGACCACTGCAGTTCGCTCATTTCTTATTAAAGCAATCGACCTTCGATATTTGCTGCTGCCTGCCTGCTACCAGCTGCCAACAAACATCTAATCATTGTGCAATGTTGCCTCCATAAATTAGTCTTGCGGCGAATCATCAGCCCAGCTTGTGGCTCATTAACGCACACACACTTACATACATACATACAAAATCTTACAAGTAAGCAAATTGCCCATCTTGGATGTACTCGTACACTTCTACACTCGTTGACTCATTCGCTCATTCATTGAATGAATTTTCTACATTCACTCGTATAATTCTATGTATATAGTATGTATGTGTGAATGTGTGTACTTAGTGGCATTAGTACACATATCACGTACCGCTTTCTCACCGAGAAGGTCGAAATGTAGAAGCCTTAAAGAAATCTGTGACTTTGTAATATTTTTATTCATTTCATTTCCATTATACACAGAGTAATATCTTTTGGGATTTTTCCTGGGCTTTCTTTTCAGTTCTCTGTTAAGCCTTATTTCATTTTGTATACACCACTTAAATTTGCGCAATATTTCACCCAGTTTATTTAACATGTCTTAGCTTACACGTGTGTGAAATATTTTATTAACTTTGGTGCAGTCGCTTACATACATTTATTTCTATATAAGGATTTGCCTTCAAAAACGTTTAAATATGTTTGTGCATATATTTATATAAAGTTTTTTTTAATGATGGCTTCTAAATTGTATGGCCTAAAATCTCGGCACGTAAAATATGTATTTTTATAAAGGATCATCAAACGGGGGAGGGACAATATTCACGTTTGTGGTAGAACGACATAATCCCAAAAAAATTGTTAATTATGTAGAAGTGACTGTCAGCCCTTCGTATAAGTTATATATTAAATCAATGCCAATGCTATCTTATGAAAAGTAAACTTGTCTGTCTCACAAATTTATTCGTTCCCATTTTTAGCAACCATACAAGAAATGTTTCACTTTTTTTATCACAGTAAGGAACAAAGCAAGGTTGTATGACAGGTTGTGCCCTTCACTTAGCTCTAGGATTTCACTTGAAACATTTGAAGTTATAATTAACTTCTCCCCAATGCAGAAAACTTAACTGAAGTTTTTAAGCTTTTTTTCTCGTATTTTTAATTTTGGTATTCTTATAGCAAATGAGCGACATAACTATGTTATTCATATAACCCCGCTGGAAGCGCTGTGTAACTTTTCCAGCGCGTGCTCGTATTCCTAATTTTTAGACATTGACAAACATTAAGAATATTTCCGATTTCCTTGGAGAATAGGATTTCTTCCGTACCTATCGAACTTACTCCGATAATTATCAAGGTTTTCCGTCACTTCCTTTTGGATTTGTTCGTCATCTTTGCCTACTTATCTGCAGACCTTTTGAAATTTTGAGCCGCTTTTTTTGGACATTCCTGTAGGTTTTCGGAGTTTATCAGGCATTTTTCGGTAGTTTTTCGATCTTTTCGGCTATTCATGCCTTACTTGGAACGTTTCGGGAGTTTTCAATTCCATATTTAAATTTTGAGCGCCATTCGAAAATTTAGTAATTCTTATATGGATGCCACGTCCGACTGAAATGAATCTTCGTCTTCCTATTACCCGCATAGCTCAAATTTTCAATTCAACTCGAATTTGTTACTTAGTAGTTTTTACAGTGCTTAATACCAAGGCTGACAATCTATGTTAACTGCCATCTCTCCTTCAAATTTCAGTTAACAATCGCTTAACACTTATCAATTCAATATTACAAAACTTTACTACTTTCTTGCATAAGAAAAAAAAACACCTATATGTATCTCATAAATAAGCACATCCACACATTGCCACGAGCAATTACACAATTTTTTATGGACAAGCAACTTTCTTAATTGGAAGCCATTACAATTATGACAGTCATATTTGACAAATTGTTTGCCGGCACGTCAGGCATGAAAACCGCCAGGCAATAATGACGAATTAATCATTTTAAAGTGCCCTAACTACTTACATACATATGTATGTATGTAAACATATATAATAATATTGCATCAATGCTCATATAACCTTCATGTTTGAATAATAATAATGAATTAGCAGCAAAAAAAAAGAAACACTCTTCAGCTGAGACGCAACGATGTGGCATAATTGTTTTGATTTTGACACATAATGTGTCAACAACTGTCAACGCCAACAAATTTGTTTGTTTACATGCTAACGCAAACGCACGTGCTACAGCACACGCACGCACACTCAAACAAATTTGCTCGTATTTTTGTTTTAGTTTTGATTTGAATATTTTCAAAAAATAAAGCCATTTATTTGTATTGAAGTATGTGTGCTTGTGTGTGATCAGTTGATGGCTCATAAAACTAAACGAAAAACATCATCGTACAATTTTCATGTGCATACATACATACATACATACATGATAACTTGATGTGAAGGAACAGAATTTTTATAAATTAGTATCTTTTAGTAATTATTATTTTTTCTCCCTTTTGCCTAGTCTAGTTTTTTGTGCCAAACTCTGCTCGGTGCTTGGAAAAAGAATGACCTAAATTCAGTATACGGCAACATTCTACATGCTTCCACTCGACTAATAAATGACTCGAATGTGGCAGTTTACACTTAGCACATATCCAGTGTCATTTTCAATAACGACACAACTCAATTTAGCCAATTAAAATTTTCGCGTTTAATATTTTGCTGTTATTCTAAAAGTAAAACTTTTAAGCTTTCAAACTTTGACTACTTTGTAAAGGTTAGACAATTATTGGAGACATTTGCCACAATTGCCAAAAATATGTCGATATTTTACATTAAATAGTATATGCGAATTTTAGTTGTGTCGTTATTGCAAAGAACCATCGATTTGTAGTTGTAAACAGCAAAAAAACAACGCCGCTCTGGCCATTATGCAATGACAGCACAAAATTTGCAAATGCCGACTTTCTTTTTTTTCATTCCGGCGAAAGCAACTCAAAGTCTTTCTCGCTTTACTCAGCGCTTATTCAAGCGTAGCATCCTGCCACCCCAACTGCATATTTTCATTAAAGAATTTATGTAAATTTTAGAAAATATGTGCTGACTACAACATAAATATTTTGGAGACTGATGCAACATGCCTTTTTATTTTGTCTATTTTTATATACTATCAGCATTGCTAGTTTTAAATGCATTGATGGCACACTTTGTGGCTCACATTTGTATATACATACGTATTAGTGTTGTCCTTAAAATATCATCATGATGGGGCACCCTTTTATTTTGTTCTATGTACAAAATAAAGCCAACCACGAAAATTTCAAAATTTAAAGAGGAAATTTAGTTGTCGCGGTCAGGTTTTGAAAATTTTTTTTTTTACGCAAAAATTCTATAAAATTTTGACTTTGACCAGATTTCAAATCAAAACATTGTTGAATTTATGCGAATTAAAAAAAATCAAAATTTAAAAATTTTCAATTTTCGCGGATGTCATTAACCCCATACAAAATTTAGATCTTGATATTTTTAAGGAGCACCCCAATATGTACATATCTACAGTATATACACAATAAACACCCCAAAACTACATTGGTATATAAATTTCTGTCATGACATTCCACAAAAATACTCCGTGTCCTATCAGCTTACATACACCCAAAAATCCCAGCAGACAAATGTAATGATTGAGAATAGAGGAGGTAATTGATAGCCTATACTGGCTCTCGCTCCAGAATGCATTATTGCTAACATGGAAATTGTCCTAGGAAAATAATGTGTCGCGTGTCGCTTCATAAACCTACAAATAGAAAAAAAAACAACAGAAAAAACCACCCGTGCGCCAGGGTTTGAACTCGCCGACCAACAAGTTGGTAGTCGAACACGCATGAACTCGGCTACGGCGCCTGTTGAGATAACGTGACGAAAAGACATACCTAAATTTATTGTAAAGTTTTTTCTGTTTGCTTCTGGCTTCAAAACTACACATTACTCGCTCACCTATATTGCGAAGCATATTTTCGTTCAATCGTAGTCGTTAATGTTTTCATGGTAGAAAAAGTTGATGCATTCCCCATTTACCTGCTGGGATATTCATACAACTCGTTGCGCTCGTTGCCAACTGACCAGGCAAGCGGGAATCAGATTTCAGTTGCCGTATTTGTGTGCCCTTCAGCCGAGTAAGTATCAGCACACACAGCACAGCGAGCTTACAAAAACGTCTGCATTCACTATTTTACATACAAAATTGTGATAATGGTGTTTGTGATAACAAATATCCCTTTTTTAACGTTGTATTCAGGCGCATAGTGGCTGTGCCAAATTCACACTTGGGATTTTTTCACTCTCTGTCACTTTTAGGCGGCAAAGGAATGTAACGCGAAACATATATGGACTTATGTGTAAAAATGTATTGAAATATGTATGTATGTGTGTTTTGAGATTAACAAAAGGTGCGGTTTGGCCAACAAAAGCTGCTGTGGTTATTTTAGCAACCATATCCTTGCCGTTGAGTTAAAAATACATAACCAACTTTATCCGCTAATAAAATTATGCAAGTGCATGTAAAAAAAAACAAATTAAAATACGGGAAGGTAACTAGCTTAAAATAGGCAATGCTACATAAACTTTTTTCTTATAACGTCAGAGGTTTTAGAAGTGAGAAAATCGGGTTAAGGCTTCAAACAATGTCATCATTTAAAAACTTTGTCTAACGCCTTTAGCGGCCAGAAGGCCTTTACAACAAAATAAGCCTTTGCATTCAACCATCCGCATACCCAAAAATTCTTCTTGGCGCAGTTTGAGCAAATGACTCCGACCTCGAAAAATAACGATGAAAAGAGTACTCTGGATACAATAAACTTCATGCAGAAAAAGTTACTTTAAACTACGACTCATTTTTTCTGAGCTTAAGCTCACTTTCTCATTACAAAAATGGCTCAGTGCTTAAGCTTCTTTTGATTCGATAAGCCCAATGGGTACCATGCTCAGAAGAAACAGTCTTTTATCTCGAAACATTAGGCTTTATTTAGTTTGTTGTTTAGAATATTGAGGCCATTAGTTTGATGCAACTCAAAAGCGTTGTCGTTGTAACAGAAAAAAAATGAAAGTGTCTGTTGAAGTAATAGTCCTTGAGCAGAAATAAATTCGCATCGTTCGCCTACCATCTCATTTAGCTATGGGCTCCTACTTGACTTTTTGAAACATAAACAGATACAGAAACAGAAACAGAAACACAAACAGAAACAGAAACAGAAACAGAAACAGAAACAGAAACAGAAACAGAAACATAAACATAAACAGAAACAGAAACAGAAACAGAAACAGAAACAGAAACAGAAACAGAAACAGAAACTGAAACAGAAACAGAAAGCGATATCGGAGAATGTAAAAGGTAGTGCACTGAAATCTTTGCACATAAAAAGGTGCGTTAAAATTTCGACCAGGCCAGAGTGAAAATGAAATACTAATTGGAAAGGACTGTCTTTACAGATGGATCAAAGGTAAAATTCTGAATCATTGAGCAACTAAATTTGAAGCTATCCTTCCACTATAGTCCGGACACGTTTTAATGAAAAGCAAAGTAACTATTATTTAATCGTAATTTATGTCACTTTTAATCCCATTTCTATTAAAAACATATTTTAGCACTTTTTTTGGCCGTTTTCTCCAGTAAACTCGAAAGAACAAAAAGTTCTTACAAAATATTTTTAAGTGCCACAATATCCACAGATATGACTTATTCATTTCATCAGATATGTAATGGGCTATAACAAATAATAATAGGAATACGAGAGGTCGCATTTGGCATTGTTGCTCTACTCCACGCTTCAGTTACCGTCCAGCTTAGAGCATGGATTTTTATTTAACCCACACAAAATCATACTGAACGCCAAATTCCCTGCCTTTCACCATACGTTTTCTCATTTCAAGTTAGTTACTCCACTCAAGTAACTCCTACCTCGTTGAAAGCTTTAATTTCCGCGACAAATACATGCAGGTGATAACTTCACTTTTTAACCACTACCCATGGACGTATTCGCATGGGTTTTTCTTTCCCACCGCAACAATCGCTGTAATAAATACAAACTGCGCTGTGGCTAATGGACCAGTCAACTGTCGCCGCTGTTGCCACTGCCAGTGCAGTGTTAACATTAACAAGTCGAAAAATACTAACTGTACTAACTGGCGCTGTGATATCAGCAAAGGCAGCCAAATCAAAACAAAACTGTTTCAAACCGCGACACTGGCCAACTGGCACTGGGCGCTGCACTCGCAATCCCAGCATCACCACCACGAGACGGACACCGCAACGACAAGTGTAACGGAAGTTGTGCGGCACGCGCTACACACACACACACACTTACACATGCACGCAAATAAAACTAGCAACCGTACTGCATTCACCTGAAGTAGTTGTATACTTTTCCAGCGTTTGCACCCTTTCAGCGCTATTCACGCGCGTTTCCATTTCCCCTTCTATATGGGCATATGAAAGAAACAGCAGTGCACAAACAAATACATAAATAAATACATATGTACATAAATAGTTGAAAAGGCAAAAGAGTTTACTGCCAACACAGCACACTCTCTGTGGTTACGCATACGCCCCGTTACACCAGCGAACAACAGCGCGCTTTGATAAGGCTGCATGTGTGTGTGGTGATGTGGGTGGGGTAGTGTGTGTGTGTGTGTGTGGTGAAGTGGTACTTGCGGTTTAAGGCTGTGCTGTTGCATGTGGCCTAGCATAGTAAGGGGGGCAGAAAGAATCGCTAAAAAAGCCTTGGCGAATACTTAAAAAAAAAATATATAAAAATATAGCAAATATTGCGAAAAATCACTAACGCCAAATGCAAGCTTCCTTTTTTTTTACTCTGTTTTTTTCTCTGTTTTTTCGCAATTTAATTTTCTCTCCACTCTAGCTAATAAATTAAAACAAAGTTGGCGTGAAGATTGTGTACTTGGCATTCGGCGCCCCGAATTTTTTCAGCAATAATTTCTTTGCTAAAAAGAAAATCTCATCTGAATTGTGGTAGCTG
>NW_016176312.1:0-9317 GCF_001687245.7 Rhagoletis zephyria
AATATGTAATATCGAATTAAAGGTAATAACTTGTACTTTCTAAATAATACAAATTTCTTTACCATTAATTATGCAGTTTTCTCAAAAAAGATTATTTCNAACCCAAAAGTAGATCATGACAAAATATGTAATATCGAATTAAAGGTAATAACTTGTACTTTCTAAATAATACAAATTTCTTTACCATTAATTATGCAGTTTTCTCAAAAAAGATTATTTCATGAAAAAATAACATTTGTTCGTTTATTAGTGGTTTTGGTTTAAAAATATAAAAAGCTATAAATTATGTACATTAGCTGAAAGACAAACTAATTATGTATCTTCATGGCGACGTCCAAAAACTGAAATTTAACCTTCTTCATTTCTCACTTGCGCCAAATAATAATAATAATGAGCATAAAAAGTTCTAGTGATCTGCATTTTTCGTTTTTGCATAGCTGAACGGTCGGTATTCTAGATTTGTTCCAGGAAATGACGAATAACTGAAATCCAAAAGCATATTTTTATGTATTGTTTGGTATTTCCATTAAAACACTTTGTATACTTTGCGTACTTTTTGTAGTACCTTTCTACTACCGTTTACGCAAAAGGCGATCACATTCTTTCCCTTTCTCCTATTTCTAAAATACAAATCTAGATAAAGGAGTGTCAAATTTTAGCTGTCACAAATTACTTAACCTTGTATTATTGAATCATGGGCAGAGGTGGGCACTACCACAAACAAGCGTGAGCTAAAAGTGAGAATGTGTTAGTGTATCCAGTTCATTTTGCATGCTTTCGCGTTCTCATCGTTACGCTCTCGCTGGTATATGTACACGCGATGCTTACGCTCTTTTAGCACCTACTAAGTCTCTGCAAATGCCTGATCATGGGTGGTCACAACAACAAAAATGACAGTTGTCATTATAAGGGCGCTTAAAATCAAGTTTTTGTAGCATAGTTTTAGGCGCCGCAATTAAGGCGATGAGAAAGATTTCACCCCAAATTTTTTTTTCACAATTTTGAGTAATCGGGTCATAGGTGGCGCAGGATGTCAGGCCAACCCGACGAGGTTAATCTACAATTCCAATATAAAAAAAAAAAACGATCTGTTAGAAAAATCCAGACCTGGAATTGCGGGCAGGAAATAGCCTACAAGATAGGCTGTAGAAGCTGTAGAAAGCAAACTCACCGGAAGCTTTAGAGCATACTTTTGCAGATGCCCCACTTTATGGCTCTAATTAATAAGACCCGCGATTAGAAAAAATCCAGCAAATTTTTATTTTGCTCTTGCGCTAAATATTAGGAAGTAGAGCGCAGCTAAGTTAACTTAAACATTTTCGACTTGCAAGGAAAAAAAAACTCTGAGTGTAGAAATGAAATATCATCGTAATTTTGGCCATTTATATGGCTTGGGCATTTAGCTGTCTTGGGTTTGCCTGCACTGAAAAAAAGACGCGTCTAAATTATTTCCAAGTGCCGTTAAAGTAAGACACACACACACACACACACAGACACACTTTTCTTCTCGTAATTCAAAAATTTTATAACACTTACAATAAACATCCTGTCGTCAATAATTCATTACTCGGGAAACAGCTTTTTTTTGTTTTTTTTTTCGCACGCTGCTGCTGCTGCGATAGGAAACACCAACAAATGTTAACAACTAAACATTTATGTGTTTTGCGACATTTTTATGGATACCTACAGACACACTTTGGTACGCTTAAAAATTATTAAAAAAAACAAAACAAAACAATAACAAATGCTGAAAGGTTTTATGCTTTGCTATGCTGTCACCGTTGGATAGTATTCGTATGCGCTGAAAGGCTAAAGCAATGAATTACAGCGCAATTTTAATGACCATAAATGCCTCCTGGTCGTAAGCAAAAACAACAGCAACAGCAACTGGAACAGCGATACAGGCGAGTAAAGAACGCGCGCGCCACAATGATGTGGCTGGAGTAATGTGTGACGGTATGAAAATTTATAGGCATTTGGATATGTGCGTTAACGTGTAGTTATGTATGTGTGCCAGAGTGCGTGTGTGAATTTCTGTTTCAAGCATTTTTATATGATAGTTATAAAAATGTCAATAAAGCACATATAATATCTGCAATTTTACGCTATAAAAATGGCAGCGAAAGGGAAGTAGACTTGAAATATAGAACTGCAACGGAAGAGTTGAAGGTTTCCGAAAGGAAAAAAAAAGAAAAAAACATGGATATGATGGAATGCTTTTTTTTCGTAAAGTAACCAACGCTGAGTGTCGTAAAAATGCTAAGTTTAAGGCATAAAGTGTGTATTTGTCACTTTTAATGCCGCGCGCTACGTGCCACCACAGCGCTGAGTGTGATTACTTGCTGCTACAAACGGATATGCAACCCTTCGNGTCACTTTTAATGCCGCGCGCTACGTGCCACCACAGCGCTGAGTGTGATTCCTTCCGCCTAGTCTTTAGAACTTATATACTTCTCAGTCAAGTCCGCTTTGGTATCCTTTAGACGGCCAATTATTCGCAAGGCAGGCCTTCTCGTGCGATAGCATCTCTCTGAGGCTCTTAAATATTTGGTAGGCGTGAAACTAGAAATACGTCCTCCTGGAGATACTGTTTTAGCCATGTGGTCCAATCCCACCTAAGAGCAGGCAGATATTGTGTATACATTTTCATAAGGTGTTGGGTCCGTTTTCGAATTGACGTTAGTTGGTATAGAAGAGAAATTACTGTCGTACAAGAAGAAGGAAGCGATTAAGTCGGCCGAGCTTACTGACGGCCTATTGACGAGGTATACCATAGCACTACGACTGCCGCTGGAGTAAAAGAGGAATATAATCTCCAAAGTGCCTTATGGCAGGGTAGATTACGAAGGCTTTTCGAATATACGAATATTTTGCGGCATCTTAAACACCTGCCTGGAAACATGACTAGCGTTGGTGTCCATGGAGTCGGCTCGATACCTTGCTGTCGTGTAAGTTTGGCCCGGTTGGGTGAGGCTGCAGCTAGGCCTGGCTTAGCCATAGGTATCGCAAAAGCAACCAAGAATTTTTGCCTATCATTGGTCAGACCTACCGAAAGCCCTATGTCTGAAGTGCTTTTTGGGACCTCGTTTGTCTGAGGCAGGGATTTGAGGGTTCATATTCATGATCATTATCGTTGCGCGACAGGACAAGGGCGGTAGGACCCGACAAATTTATAGAGGATTGTGGAGGCAACAACTATGTAGACCCCTATGCTACAGCAAGGTCATTCGCACAGCAACCAATTCGATTGTGCCTAGCACTCTGGACTAGAGAAGTCATTTTGTTGGGATAATGCAAATTTTAGGCATCGGTGCGGTAATTTTGGTATGAGAGCAAGGGTGGTAGTCTACTTTGCGCGGCCTTCGGCCATGAAAATCGGACAGCCGTCTGGAACTTTGAACCGTCTTTTGAGTTGCATTCTCGCGGAGAGCAGCTTTACTTCATATACTTGGAAATATTTCTATTATGAACTAAAAGTGTGAAGTGTATGAACTAAAGGTGGGCAGGGTAGTACATACATATGTATTTATGTATGACCCATATGGGCGATAGGGTGGTAGTATGAAATGACTAATAAACTGAAAACACTAGAAGTGTACGTGTGAGCTTCGTGTTAACATCGCCTCCCGGCGAAATACTTGCTTGTAGTACCGGGGGAAAATACGGTACAGGACGGTAAGAGGTTTACTTCGGGGTAAAGTCCTACACTGACGGGGTAGACCGACTTTAGATTTTCCTCCTCGTAAAAAAGTAAAAATTAAAAAAATAGTATATAAAAAAAAATATGTAGGTATAAGTATTCGTATGTAGGTATGTATTAGGGTGTTCGATTATTCGCCTTTTTCTAATACCGGGTTCCGATTTATTCGAAGAAGTGCAATTTGAAATTAAGAAAAACCCTGATCATACATAGTTTCCTTACAGTGAAAATGCTTCAGTTGGTATAAAGCATTATCAAAAATTGGAATAAAACTAATAACATTAAAAAGAACTTTTATTTAGATTAGACCAAAGTACAATAAGTTCATTTTTTTTTTTTTTGGAGCGAAAGTAAAACAAATAAAAAAATGAGTGAAAATTATATTTTAACTCTTTTTAAATACTTTATTGGATTTTTTCTGACTTTTTCAGATTTAAGTAGTACTCTTGCCGCCGTATCCGAGTGCTTAGATGTGTTTATCGGGAGGTGCATGGCTCAATTTCTGGTGCCAGCAACATCAAAAAGGGACCAACTTCCGAGTGTACTTCCTTATACCGCCTTGAAAAATAAAAGCCTTGAAAACTCCGAAAAGGTCAAAAATTTTTGAGAGTCAAGATTTGTATGAAATCAAAAAAAAAAACCCGGTTTGTTCGATAAAAAATTCGGTTTATTCGATATTCGAAAAATCAAGATATCCAAAAAGCCAGTAAAAACCGGTTTTGAAAAATCGAGTCAATCACCCCTAATGGAGCAGCTCTCTCAATACAAAAAAAAAAAAAATTTTTTCATCGGAAATAAAAAATTGGTTTTATTTTAAGGCTTCCGCCAAAATATTTCGAAATATATACAGGTTTACGTGTGCTGCACTTATTTGACAATATCTCCAAAAAGTTGAATTTTTTTGGTAAATAAAATTAGTTTTTTAAAGTATTTATTAGTATTAGTAGTATTAGTATTAGGTCTTAAAAGTATTATTACCTCATATAAAAGAAAAGTTTTTCCATAAAAGGTCAGCATTAAAAATGTTTACAAATTTTGAGATTTTTCGAGGTATTTTCAAATCGGTCTAGCGCACGTAAATTTTTAAAATTTTCAGAAATATCTTGGCAGATGCCTTAGAAGGCATATATATAATAATGTTTATAATTCCAGTGGAAAACCGACAACTTTTTTGGTGATGCACCCTAATTTACATATGTATATTTGTATGTATTTAGGTTAGTTTTTTCGTTTCAAAAATTACATTCTGTATGCAACATGCAACTCATTTAACATAAATTCGACATAAACTTACTAAATCTTAAAAATTCTGACAGATATTATTTAATTCCTCTTCCTCATCGTGTTTTTCGTGACTCGTACATTGTTTGAATAGGCTTTTTTTTCTTAGCTTCAAAGTCATTTGTAGCATACAAATTATTGTATTGCCACAAATTTGATAGCTACGCTGTTATCGTTGTTTATATATGTTTTCTTGTTTGCTTTCTTTTATCACCGCTGCCTGCATACATACATACATCACTCATAACGCATAATTTCCTTAATTACTACCGGCATATGAAAACTGGTCAAAAAAATTTACATAAATAAAATTATAATTCAAAAAATTATTCTTCAAGTTTCCAAAATGTGTCGAGCCGCACGCCAGCAACAAGAAATAACAACAACAAAAAAAAAACTATAAATAGCTAACAACTGATGCAACCAATTTAAATTTCCTTTGACGCTTGAGTAGTTGAAACCGAAAAAAATTTAAGTATTAAACGTGACACCTGTGGGCGGTGCTGCTACGAANCAAAAAAAACTATAAATAGCTAACAACTGATGCAACCAATTTAAATTTCCTTTGACGCTTGAGTAGTTGAAACCGAAAAAAAATTTAAGTATTAAACGTGACACCTGTGGGCGGTGCTGCTACGAATAGAAAGGAAACGCAATTTAATTTTTTCCACACAAACACACACACACGTTAGCACTGCCACACATGTAGATAAGTCTCTAAAATCGTAATAATATGCTTCAACAGCAACCGCAGTACTTCAATTGCACCGCGCCGCTCTACGAAATTTAACAGCCGCCAGCAAACGGTCAACGCCAGCTGTTGTCATATGCTTCATGCCGCCAGCACTCTTTCGGTGACATCTTGCAACATGAGCATAATAATGCGCTCCCCATAACACTTTGGTGCATTTTGTCGCGCGCCACTCACTTGCATACATATTACTGCTACCTTTTGGTTTTGATGGCCCCTGTGTTCGCTGCTTTCCTTTCACTGCTTGTCTATGCCGTTTTTGTGTTTTTTTTTTTTTTCGTTACCTTTTTGTCAGCCTATCGTGTGAATGCAATAAAGATTAATCAAGCGTATCTAATTTGTGGTTACCTACACTATTTTAGTTTAGTCTAAGTTAGTTCATAGAAAAATAATATGCCCGTAAGCAGCTGTAGGCATACAATTATTCTTCACTTTATGCCGCCTATTTTTCTCTGCTCTATTGCACTTTGTGCTGCCCCCAATATCGAGTTTAATAGAATGCTGTGTATAATTTAAAAAGGTTGAAGGTACTACATACACACATGTGTACATACATATGTACATAAATACGAGTACCTTCTTCTATTATACTTACATATTTGTGTTGATGTTCATTTTATTTAATTGAATTAAGGGCATATAAAATCAGTATTAATCAAGCTTAAAATAGATAGTTATGTAGGTCTCCAACAGCAATGTTATGAGGGTCAACCAAAAAATTTGGTGCTTTGTTCTCGAAGTGATTTTGGAGCACAGAACCACTGACTCATACATATGTACCTATGGTGGGGAAATGTTAGGACTCTCAAACTAATTCAGATTCATTGAGTTTTGAAGTGAAACTTCTTTAGTGGCGGTTGGTTGGTTGGGAGTAAATTGGCAAATTCAACGGAAATTGCACACGGAAATGGTGGAACGGAAATGGTTGGGACAGAAACAAGTACTCCTTGAATGTTATGTTAACAACTGTTAAAAAATAACACCTAGAAAGAGACAGATACAAGAATGAAAGTAAAGGTGAGTACGTACATAGATAAAGAAAAGGATAAAGGCAAATGTAAAAATAAAAACAAAAACAAAGTTGCGTTAAGATAAAGGCAAAAATGAAGACCAAGGTAAATTTAAACACTTTATTTATATAAGGGCAAAGGTGAAGGGGAATATGTATGTAGATGAAAGAAATGATAAACATAAAAGTATTTTATTATCGATACTTTTATCGATTTTGTTATCGATATTTATATTGATTTTCTAATCGATTTTGTTATCGATAATTTATCGATTTTGTCACGACATTTTTATCGATTTTGTTATCGATATTTTTATCGTTTTTCTAATCGATTTTTCTACCAATACCATTATCGATTTTGCTCTCGAAATTTTTATCGAATTTTTCATCGAGTTTGTTATCGATTTTGTTGTAGAATGTTTATCGATTTTGTTATCGATTTTGTTATCGATTGTTTATCGGTTTTGTTATCGATTGTTTATTGATTTTGTTATCGATATTTTTATCGTACAGCTGGGGATCAGGTATAAATATTAATAAGGTAACCAGATTTTACACTAGACGGTTCTTGTTCTTATCTAGTTATCGTTAAATTGATTTCTTTTTTACTCCACGAGCGTTATATTTATGTCCTTTTAAATCCTTTTAAAGAACTTCATGAAACTAGTCATTTCGGCTATATTTTTTTAATGAATTCCTATGATGCCATTTTATTTACTAGTGTTACTGAATCAAGGATATCAAAGAGTACTAGGTTAGGATAGTATAGGCTGGCTAATCACTTCATAGTTTAGCTGAGATCACTGAAGTCCATCGCATTACCAACAAAACTCTGAACATATACTTTAATGCTTCCTACCGTGAATCATAGTTAAAAACCATAACGGTTTTCCTTGTCTGCTACAAAAGAACTTACGAGTCCTATTTTGGACTGTGTATTGATCGGTAGTACGCTGAGTCTGCCTTCGCGAGTCTATCTGCCTCTTCGTTGTCAAAATGTGCCCTGTCCACTTCTATTTATGTCTCCGAATCCAGTGGATAAGGGACTCAATTATAGCCTTTCGGAGCAAGTCCTCATTTGACATCTGTTTACCTTTCGGGTGGAACGACAATGCGTTATGAAACGTCAATTCATTCCAGACAATAAGTTCATGAAAGCTCAATTTCGCAAAATTGTTTTACCCGAATGTAGGGATCGTTTTTTACGTTCTCCCCCATATCTTTGGAATTTGCAGTCGGATCTCAATGTGCAAAAATGCTTTTTCGTTTACGATACCTTGCGCAAGCGTTTAGAACAGTGATTTCCAAAGAGGTCCAGGTGGACCCCCAGGGCTCCACGGAAGACTCGACGGGGGTCCACGGTGACGTGAAAAAAATATGGTGGTCCATGAGTAGTAAATGGGGGTCCACGAAAATTTATCTCGTTTCGATGTAAAGAACCGAAATGGTTGCTTAATAGCCTCTTGACGCACTGCTGCACTTACCGTCACTTTGTGTTTTCATACGTGGGGAAGCCTTAAAGAGAGATTCTATAATGTTGAGTTCCCTGAGACTGAATGCTGGTTTGATTCCATCGCTGAGACCGGACTCTCACATTGCCGAATCTTCACTGATGGCTCCAAAACTGACTCTGGGTCATGATCTGGGGTCTTTTTCGAGGTTAACGGAGATAAGCTTCACTTTTGAGTAGGGGAATATGCGTCGGTCTTCCAGGCTGAGGTAATTGCAAGACTAAAAGCCCTGGACTACGAGGTGGAACATAGGTGGAGGGGAAGGAGCTTACATGACTGCAGTGACAACCAAGCTGCACTTAAGGCATTGACCAGCCTTCTATTTAAGTACTTCCAAACTAGTTCGGCAATGCAAGTCTCGACTAAAATATGATGGTGAACATAAAGAAGTTGTTTTACTCTGGGTTCCAGATCACTCTGGAGTACCTGGTTATGAGACATCTGATCATTTGGTCAGAGTTTGCTTAGACCAGGCATTCCTGGGTCGCAATCAGTTTTAGCACTCCCACCTTCGGCGATCGAAGCAACCATCAGAAACTGGGTGAATACTTCGCTCAGAAATGACTGAGAGGCATTGCAAAGTCATGAGTGAGCTGAGCATTTGATGAGTTTATGGTGAAGATAATGTAAATAACGCTAGCACTCGCAGTGCTCTTAAAAAATATAACCCTTCCGAGCGAGAGAGTATTTTGATGTATTTACGAGATCTACTTTTTTAAAACCTACAAGTGTATAATCACATTAATTATTTTTATAAATAGAACACAAGAAAATATTTTACTTTTATTTTGGCCACTCTGAGTTTAGTTTTTGAATTCACCCGCGATGCAAATTTACATTGTTAGATTTGATTTTCACATTTAATTTTTTTATGAGCTTTGGGAATATATTGGAATGTATCAGCAGGGGGTCCACCGAAACCAGTAACTTTTTAGACAGGGGTCTACGAGAAAAAAGTTTGGGAACCTCTGATTTAGAATGATACGTAAGTTGGCAAATCATTGAATTTCTTGTCTTCTTAGAAGCAGAGAATACTGGCTTTAACAAAGTGTGGAATCCCACACT
>NW_016176313.1:0-9316 GCF_001687245.7 Rhagoletis zephyria
TCTTTTAAATAAAAGTTATTGCTCTGATGGTCGAACGAAACTTTGTCGACATATACTATTTTGTTGTTCCGTGAAAGAGAAACTTAATTCGTTCTTTCAAATTGCCATAGACAAATATTAATTTTTACCATGTTAGCAATAATGTACAATATGTACATAAATTCAAAATTGTAAAGCCATTTTTCTAGAGTTTTTGGTTTTTTGAGTTATGACAGTATTGAAGTAAATGTTAATTTTTTACGACATTAAAATGTATTAGATATCGAAGATAGTTTTCGAACGGTCGCCACAATCTTTATTGGGTAATTTTTAAACATTTTTCAATGTAATTGAGAAAAATAAATTTTTTGCATGATTTTTTTAAATTTGTTTTTCTTAAAAATTTTCTTAACACATCGATACATTTTCATATTCGCCTGACTGTTTGACAAGTAGGGAATAAGATGGGCTATATCTGCCTCAGCGTCTTTTAAAGCACCTGGATCAGATGACATTTTCCAGGCCCATCCTCAAACAGGACTCCCCCGCTTGCTACCCTTTCTGCTACCGCTTTCAAAGCATGTTTTGTTTGGGGCTCCCTTTCACTACAATGGAAAACCGATCCATTAGTCTTACGTATTTTATACTCAAAACAATGGAAAGAATTGTACACAGGCATATTGGGGATAGTTTCCTTACCGTTAACCCTTTGCAGAGATACCAGTGTGCCTATCATTCAGGAAAATCTTTTATCCGCTCTATTCAGAGTCCAACAAGGAATATTGAGAAGTCTTTGGAAGTTGATGGAACCACATGTCGCTGCATAGGAAACTATTCAAAAGGCTAGGGCCTCTATCTGGACCTGCAGGAAGCTTATGGGACGGAACTGGGGCATAAGTTCTAAACTGCTAAGTTCAGCTAGCTACAATGAGAATTCTGCGACCGCAAAACCATGATTTGATTAAATTGTAGTTCATACATGGCGTATGAGTCACATTCTTTCCTAATCACATTTAATAAAAATAAATTATTACGCATTTTCATTTGACTATTGACAACTTTATTTATCAATAAATTTTCTTCTTTAAAAAGTTACAGTTAGCAAGTTACATGAATTACTAAAATACGGATATCAAGCGTAATGGGTTTTAAAAGGCTTTATTTGTCCTCTCATTTGCCAAAAAAAAATAAAAGAATGAATGAATGAATGATAAATGCGTGTTTCTATCGTGTTGGGGAACTTCTGTTTATGAATCAATTAACATGCATACATCCTCAATTTAATTAAAATTGTATAGCGATATGAACACAGATGCCACCTAGCTTCCCTTTGTCACAATTTATGGCTTATCAATTGACTAGTGTTAGATACGAAATCAAGCCAAATCAAATATCTCGGCACGTGTGTACTTCATCTAAGCGATTTAGTTCCAAAAATTGTCCTATATTTGAGACAAATCCGGCCGATAAGTACGAAATTTCCAAGCAACTCAAAGCCAGGACTACAAACTGATTTGCCTTAATCTGTCGACTGACTAGCTCTATAATGAGTATCGCACTGATGTATCGCACTGACAATTAACATAGAGTACAAAATATAAGTAAATAGCTATTTCAGTGCTAGTACGTTTGACTGCAGGGTAGCTCTAAAAATGGCAGAACGCGAGAAATTTTGGGTGGCGCAAAAGGTTTGAACGCTGAAGCAGCAGCACCGGAATGAATGGCTTGCTGATAGTTATGTGGGCACCTAAGCGCATTGTTATTTCATGAACTGTAGGCGGATACGGACGGAGATGTGTACGTGCACCGGTGTAGAGTTAAGTGGGTGGCATATACATACGTACGTACATACGCATATGCATATATGTATGTGTGTGTGCATAAGTTCGTGTCTGTTTATTTGTGTAATAGAAAATTTGAGCCTTTGAGTGCTTGACTATTCGCCCAACACACGCTCTACTCGTAGATTCATATATTTAACTAGCTGTGTATGTGGGAGCGAGTGTGTTGCTGTGTGCATGTGTGCAATTGTGCGGTCGCAAAAGTAGATATTTTTTCCAATTTATTTCATTGTTTTGCTTGATTTTGATTTTGTTTGCTTCAGGCGCTTAATATTGACTTTATATTCCCTATTTGTTTGTAAAAGAGTGAGTTTTCGTGGTACATAGAGTGAGTGTATGCTTGCGAGCATTAAACACACATACACACATTGTTAAGCGCATTGTGTGGTTTATTTATGTATTTTTTCAGAAATAATATAAAAAAAAACACAAAAATAAATAAATTCCTTAACGCACACATGCACACTCATTGCAGTATTATAGATATTTATTTGCGCTCGCTTGAGGCTTTTATGCCTTCGAATATCCACAGATAAACTCTAGCATTTACTCGTACATACATATGTATACACAAACATATTTCTGTGCGTATGCCATTTCGCATGTCACTTTATTTGTTATCCTTTGAGAGCAAGCATTTGTTTTCGTGCCGCAATACACCTTTGTTTGTACATACATATGTATGTGCTCTGGGATTTAACGGCAAGTGTTTTATCGCAACATATGTATTGTATGGGTCGACACTCGAAACAATGCGCCGCACAAACCGGCAGCAAGCCACCAGGTGGTCACTTGGTCACTTCAATCGGCTCGCAGCAACCACAAGTGGGCTAACGCGATAACCATGACCCGCCAGCACACGCAGCACTTTTCAATCGCTTTAGCAGCATTTTTGCTGGCCCACAAGCGGCTAGGCGTACCAAAGCGTCCTGTAAACTGAAGCGGTCGCTTTTGCCGCTGGAGCTGCTTTGCTTCACTCGCGTTCACATCAACCACTGCTCCCTAATTTTGCTCGCATTCCTCATCTTCTGCACCGCTCCTCTTGTAAAATCCCTTTTTGCCTTTTGCCCCAGTCGGCCAGTCATTTGACTTCATTTGACCATTCCCACAGCCGCCTCTAGCCTGCCTTGTTATTTGTGCTAAAGTGTCATTATGCCTTTCATAAGCATGAAATGGTATTATAACTTTGGTCCGATGTTTGTAAGTACCAGAACAAAAAGAGATAGACCCATGAAAATGTATACTTATATGATCAGAACGTCGAGCTGAGTTGATTTAGCCATGTCCGTCTGTCCGTCTGTCCGTCTGTCTGTCTGTTTGTATGCAATCTAGTCTCTCAGTTTTCGAGATATCCGGATCAAATTTGGTAGGTGGGTGTATTTTTATAATGTATTAATCATTTGTCGGAACCGGAAGAATCGGACCACTATAACATATAGCTCCCATACAACTGATTGTTCAGATATGAGATTTTTCGTTATAACTCCTCCATTTATGCAGCTACGAACATGAAATTTTGCAGTACTTGCACCCATTATCAACAGAATACTTACAGTGAAAATTACAAAGATCGGGTCACTATAACCTATAGCTCCCATACAACTGATTGTTCAGATATGAGATTTTTCGTTATAATTCATCCATTTATGTAGCTAGGACCATGAAATTTCGCGCTGTTTTCACTCATTATCAACAGAAGACTTACAGTGAAAATAACAAAGATCGGGTCACTATAACCTGCAGCCCCCATACAACTGATTGTTCAGATATGAGGTCTTTTATCATAACTCCTCCATTTATGCAGCTAGGAACATGAAATTTCGCACCATTTTCACTCATTATTAACAGAATACTTACAGTGAAAATAACAAGGATCGGATGACTACAACATATATCTTCCATACATCTGATTGTTCAGATATGGGATTTTACTGTAAAACTCCTTTATTTGAACAGCTAAAACCGATAAATTTCGTAAGATATTTTATAAATAATAATACAAAGTCTACTGAGAAAATCGTCAAAATCTATGCTGTATAAGCTTTATCTCCTATAGCACTGATTGTTCAGATACCAGTTTTTGCGATATATCTCCTTTATGTAGGAAACTAAACCCAATAAATTGTGTTACCGGTTTACATACCGATCACATAGCAGTGAAAATCACTTAGATTGGTGCCATATAAAGTATATCTTCCATACCTCTGATTGTTTAGATGCGATTTTTTATATAAGTATGTAACTCCTCTATCGATGTATGCAGATGTATTCAAAAGCAGTAATCTGTCAAAGTAAAATTTGCAGATGTTCATGAAAGGTATGAAGCCTTCGGCATAGCCGCAGACAGCGCTGCTCTTACTTGTTTTTTATTGTTTTGGCGTTTGGTTTTTCTTTTCTTTTTTCGAAACATTCACTTTTTCATTTATTTATTTCGTCCATTTCGAGCTATTTGGCCCATAATTCGTTGTAATTTCGACTTTAATGTGCGTTGCTATTTTGTTGATTGTTGACTTGTTTTTTTTTTTCTCCTGTTTACTTGCTTTATTGCTATGCCTTTGCTTTTACCCTGTTTTAGAGTTCTCGTTTTTTTTTTTCTTCTTACTTAGCTTGTCAGGCAACATATTTTTTGTCGCCACTTTTTATGGCTCTTTTTCTTAGGCGCATTATTTTCATATCCATCGTCCTTTTCTTTGTTCTCCGAGCCCTTGGTAAGGGTCGTTGTACGTTAAGCGGCTTTTTATGACATTTAAGGACACTCAGTGGAAAACGTCCTTTTTACATATATACGTACCAACATTAGTTAATGGGATCAGAAGATTTCTAGTTGTTATATTTGCATTTTTTTAACTATGAACTCATAAATTTCGAAAAGTACATTTTTATCAAAGGTTATTCTTCGAATGTTGCACTTAATCCTCTAGACGAATTTCGGGTCAGGTGAAGTACACACGAAGTCAGGAATGAAGTATTGGCATCCCTTTGCATTGGTTTCACTTCTACGTAGAGGAAAAGTGCTAAGAGCTTTATTTACAGTAAACACTAGGCCCACGGTACCCTAGGTGTGTCCTATTTGCATCGAAGACAAGTTGGGAAAGTTGGCCTTGATTGCAAGATTGCTTCAAATGACAAGCTTTCCTTCGGGAAAATGGTAGAGAAGGCCTTCTATTCAGTGGCTTTAAAGGTGGCTCAGAAATAAGTTTCTGTCCATTTGATACTTTTCGTTGATGAGGATGTTTTAGCTTAAAGCATACTGGCCTTCAATCTCTGCTTGTTGATTTGATGCTCAATCTCTGCTTGTAGACTTGAGGACCAAGAGCAGTCCGCAGTAAGTCAATGGGTCAGTTGCACGAAGAAACGACCTTTACTGTAGCTGTCTTCAACCTTGCAATTTGCTGCAAAGACGTTTTCCTCAATTATCTAAAGAAGTCGGAACAAATGCAGGCACTCCTTGGCCAATTTGTACAAGTCTATCAATAAATGGAAGACTCTTCCTGACGGAGAAGTATTTATCTCATCAGCAGCGTTAAGCTTGCAGAAGACACCTTAACCAAGTATACCACCGATCGGTTAAAGTTTTCAAAGATTACCGAGTGTCATTGTGCTTTCTGGCCTGAATAAGACTCAGATTAAGATTACGGTTAAGACCATGATTGAGATTAAGATTAACACTTGGCTTAAAAGCGAGATTAAGATTGGGATTGGTACTAAGATTAAGAAAGTTGTTCATTATCATGCCAAATCAAATATACTCATTTAAAAAGGTAATGCGGATAACACCGTGCGACAAAAACAAACAAATTTCAAAACGCACGGAAGAATCGATATACTTACGAAACTATGGGCCAAATTTAGTAAAACTGCTTTTTAAATTTTTCACTCTGACGCCTGGAGTTTTTTCAAAGGACCTGAAGTTTTAAAGACATGGATAATTCAAAAAACAATTAAAAAATTTAGTGCAATGTAGAATAACAATATGGGTACCAAATGAAAGACAAAATTCTATAGAATTTAAAAACAGCAAAGCAAAAGCTTTTTGGTTTACAAGGACGTATAGCTATTGAAAATATATATGAAAAGTTTTCAGGAAGAAATTCGACGGTGAGTTCGTACGTATTTTAGCCCTCAAAAAAAAATTTTTTTAAAAATATTGCAATTTTTCAAGGATATCTAAGCAAAATATTTGTAAAGAACATTTTCCATGTCCATTCGTCGTTATGCACCAAAAATTTATTCTGTTATAATTCTACAGAACTTTTCCTATTATACGCAGTTTTACTTTAATTCACCCATAGTTTCGCATATCGATTAATTTTTTTGTATGTAAAATTTGCAGTCGCACGGTGTAATATGTGTGTACGAAAAAGAAGTTTCACGTTTTTGCCGCATTTCCCGCCCCTGTAATCGCATTTGAGCTTTCGTATATTGAACTTTTTTCGTTTTTATAATGAATGCTTCCTTTAATTCGTTGTCTTCTCATTCTTTTGCAATCTTATTTACTGGCTACATTCAAATGAAATTGAAATTCTAATATCACTCTTTTATTAAAAAAAATCTTCTAGCAAATTGCAACGTACGAAAATTTCTAACTTCGTCATAGTTATTTCCAATTTTCTCACATTTATTAAGCGCCTTGGCTGTTCTATAAATCTGTGATTTTCCACTACATAAATGCCCCCGAACTCAAAATTATTTACAGGCTAATAAAGAAGAACAACATTTGGACAAAGCATTTTGGGGGGTAAATGCAAAGAATACGTAATCCTCATAGCCCAAGTGCGCATTATTACTTGTTTTTCTGATTTTTATGAGCATTACGCCATTCGCATTTTCTTGAAAATCATTCGCTTTGCTGCTCACACGCAGGCGGCAAAAGAAGTGAGAAGGAAGGCAGCCAAGTCAGAAGCTATTTATTATTACTATTGTTGTTTATGCATTCGAGTTCACGCGCACCGCCGGTTTATACAGTATACTAACATAAATATCAAAGACGAAGATTGGGTGGCTGCCAAAGCACCGGAGCTGCCGCTCAGCCGTTCTTAGCTCTTAGCTTTTTTGGGGCCAAAACGTTGGGGTTCATTTGGAATCACTTGATTTTTGGGACTTTTATTTCGGTGTGCTAATTTTATTGCTTTTCCTCCGCGCACTCCGTTTAAGTTCGTCAGTTTATTTTTTACAGCACTTTTCGTTCAAATGCTACACCAGAGTGCCAAAAAAAGTTGAAAAAAGAGAATAAAATGAAAAATATATACACACCTCTGCCCCTCACCCTGCCTGCGCATAAGGCTCAAACGGTCAACCATTGCCGCCCGGCTACTCAAAGCTATTTGTTTCAACGATTTTCATTTCGAAATTTTTTTGATTTAATAGCTTTAATTTACGTCATTTCAGGTGTTACCACTGCAAACAGTCAGCCCGCCAGCCCGCCAGCCCGCCAACCCGCCAACCCGTAAAACCAACCAGGTTGCTATTCTTTTGTTATTGTAGCTATTGATGTCGTGGTTGTTGTTGTTGTTTTTTGTTTGTGAGCTCTGCGCGCTACGTTATTGTTGTCGCCGTAGTTTTTGGCGTTGATGTGGAAAATTGATTTATTACTTGGAAATTTTTTCGGGTGCTTTTTGCGATCACAAACATGTTCGCTTCGGTATTTCGGAGCAGCCAGCTGCTGTGGATGTGGGTGCTTTGGAGACGTTTCTCGCTTGTTTTGTTTGTTGTTGGTAGCGTATGCGCAAATATGCGGGTCGCTGTTGGGTTCAGTGGCGAGGTGTATGTGTGTGTGTGTGAAANTATGCAGGTCGCTGTTGGGTTCAGTGGCGAGGTGTATGTGTGTGTGTGTGTGAAAGTACCCTGTAGTAAAAATCTCTAGTTTTGAACTGTTGCGCTTCTAGTACATTTAGAACCACTACTAGTTCGCGATAAATCTCTTTTGCATGCAAACAACTGGCGAATTTAATACAGCGATGTCATAGGAATTGGAAATTGTCCCCCGCTGCATTACCTTTTCTATAGTTCAGAACCAGTCCTAAATTCGACATATGGGATCTAGTTCGCTTTGCACCCCATTTTCTATAGTTTCGAACCAGTTGTAAACGAAAAAAGTAACAACATGGGTTGCCATGGTAGAAAATTTCAATTATTTGCAGAGAAATGTATTTTCAGTCTGAAATCAAATTTGTTTGAATGAATGTAAATTAAATTGTACATTTGAAAACACGTTTACATACCTTTGGCTGTAGCTGAATTTGCAGAGCTGCTGACTGTTATTGGTTATATTCCAGAAGGTCCCAAAATGTTAAGATGCTAACACAAATATTAGTTTTGTATTGGCAAACTATGAAAAAGCATCTGCGACGTGCAGACTGAAAGCGTATTTGAACGAAAAACCCGCCAAGCAAAAATCTATTTAAAGTAAACAAGCCCCCCGCTGCATCCCTTTTTCAATAGTTTCGAAATAGTTCAAAATTCGCTAGATGAGATCTAGTTCGTTCTGCGTCCCTTTTTCTATAGTTTTGAACCAGTTCTAAATTCGTCATTTTAGATATAGATTTCTAAAATTGTTTTTAAAAGTACCAAATATCGCTGCTTTTGAACTGGTGGCGATCTAGTTACTATCGGACTTGTTCGTTTTTGGCGATAAAGATCTAGTACGGAACTACAAATTTGGTTCCCCAGTTCGGTGTTTCCCTACAGGGTATTTGTCTTGCTTATGAGTTTATATAGCAGATGTGAAGGTATTTGCTTTTCGGGAGTTTATTTGTGTCTGTATGTGTTTGTTGCTGCGGGCCACTTTGCCACACAACTGTTTTTGATAAATCAATCAAATCACACAAATTTTGCAAATACTGCTGGCAGTCGTCGCTTCAGTATAGCTACTATTATGATTCTATTTATGTATATATGTATGTGAATGCGTTTTTGTGCAACTGCGCCGGTGAAATGTCTATGTGCGGCTTGTACAAACGACCAACTGTCACAGCGAAACTGCCAGCAGCAGTGTTGCCGCCACCGCCATCGCCACTGCCGTCATCGCGCCCGTCACCGCCACCGCCATCACCACCCCATTGCCACTGCCATCTTTAGTGCCAAACCAGCTGATACCCAGGAGCCATCAGTTCAGTCGCTAAATTTTCATCGCACAGTGGGAGGATGTCGTACATGAAGAGTCATATTTCATAAAAGATAATCTTTAATTTGCCACATTGGGCAGATCTTTAATCGTAGACTTACGCTACGATTCGTCCAAATAATTTTTTCACGCATAAACATTTCCAAAACTATAATTGATAATTGCGGTGTAATTTCTTGAATTCTCTGCTTTGCCGTTAATCAATCGAAATTGGTCAGTTTTAGCTTTTTCGTTTTATGTTGCAACACTTTTTTACTTTAGGCACTTTTCTGCCAGATTTGGTCGTTTTCGACCGGTCATATTTTGAAAAATTTTGTATGAAAATGCCACCTATTGTTTACATATGTGAGCAAATGTCACAAAGCGGTTTTTT
>NW_016176314.1:0-9316 GCF_001687245.7 Rhagoletis zephyria
ACCTTCAAATGGAAGAATGTGAATGAATGAAAAACATTCAAATCATTCACACTCATTTCGGTAAAAGTTTTTTTTCGACAAACAAGTTTTTTCGTATTGCAATAGGAGCGCAGCGGTCCAGTAGCGAAAATGGTCACTGCCCTGCAGGTAACTTAATTAATTTAAAATTAATTTATAAACCACTCTATTTTCAATGATAACTAATTCAAATTCTCACTATTTTATCTGCAACGAACTCATTTATTTAACATGGCGATATCCTAGGAAGCAGTCAATTACCTTTTCCTGGATGTATTTTCAACTAATTGAAAATGCATTTGGATTAAACAACTTTAAGGTCAGTCGTTTGAATAACTTTCGTTCTGCATTTCACAGATGCTTTTTCATACTTCCAAGATACAAATGGTTTCTTTGAGTAAAAAAAAGTATCGAAGTTCAAAACATTTACTCATTGCATTTGTTTTAAAGTAGTCATTCAATTAGTTGATTTGAAAAATAAAATCACTTCCTTCCGTCAGGGTGGTGACATCGTCACACTGTCTGTGAATCCTAAACGACACATAGCAGACCATGGCACTGGTGACAATGTCATGCAGGTGTACTCCTATCAAAGGCTTCTAACAAACAATGTTCATTACAGGACATTGTCATTGAAGACTTAACATGGCCGTACAAGACACTTAAGTGACTAATGCATGACATTCGCTACGGGGTTCACAAAAAAATTGTCCTTTATATCAATTCAACTTATTTTCACTTTGTTTGAATATTTTAATGTCGAAACATATGTATATCAGAACAGGTATTCACTCAAATTCAAAAAAATGTTAAGCCAAAATCATTAATTTGTTTTGTATATGAATAATTCATAAGCCGTTTTGAATGAACTCATGCAACCCTCTAATACGAACATAAACACATACACATGTATAAGAGTATAAAAAATAAATGGAAGAGGGGTAAATGCACTTGAGCTTAATGTATGTAATTGTATAAAATAATAAAAATATGCAAAGGATGGGAAACAGATTATGAATGAAAATTGAGTAAAAACAGAAACGAACTTGCGGTTTTTTAGGTAAAAGTAAAACGCATTTTTAACAAGTCTTCAATATTCCCTTTCCTAAAATTTTCGGATGTTAAATCTCTCGTATCGTTCAACTTGGACTTGCCTTGATCAATGCGTTTATTTATTCACCAATATCGGTCGAGGATTACATATGTACATAAGTCGGTATTAAAAATGGGCGAAATCGGGGGGTAACTACACTCCCTTCCATATAACGATCTTTATACTCGATACAAACTTTTAAAAATTATTATGTGAAGTGTAATTTTGGCGTAAGATAAGATGATTATGAAATTTTGGAAAATGGGTGTGGCCCGCCCATTTACGATGAAATGCTTTATCTCAGGTAGCCGCATCAATATTCCTCAACAAAGTTGCCTCGAACATTGTTTGGTGTCTAACCAAGAAATCTGTTGAACATTTTTAAAATTGTGCAATAACCACGCCCACCTCCCATATAACGGTAATTTACAGAAATGCGAAAACCAGTGAAACAGTAACTAACTACTGAAGCTTATTCACTCAAAATCTAATTTACTCCAAGTTAATCTCTTAACAAGAAGAAGAATGTTGTTATAGATTTTTGGAAAATGAGCGCCCTCTTTTTATAAAGATTTTGGGCCTCAATCTATATTTTAATACGCTAACATAAATTTTGTATCCGTTCGTTTGGCGATTCTACCGAACCGATTTCCAAATTAAATACCGTTGAAAAGGTATTGTTCTGTAGATGAGAGCTTTTATGGTTTCAAAATTGGTTGAAAATTGCGGCCAAAATCGTCGCGACGTTTGAAAATTTCCGCATTTTTGTATAGTTCAGGTTGAAACCTGTTCAGTTTGAGTTGTTTTCGCAGTTTGATTTACCTCGTATTTGAAATTAAATTTTTTTATTAAAGATAAATGAGGTGACGAAGAAATAAATGATAACGACGAAGACAGCAAAGAAAAGGCAAAAATGAAGATAAAGACGAAAATGGAGACAATGAGAAATACATAAGAATTAGGGTAACTGAATTGAAATTTTTCGACCCGAATCGAAATAAATTCAGTCATTAAAGTTACCGAAATTTATCGAACCATCGAAGTTTATGGTTATCGAAATATATCGAGTTATCCATTTTTATTGAGTCATCGCAACGTATCGAATCGTTCAAATTGATTAATGTTAACTGAGTTGTCGAAATTTACGGAAAGTCATCGAGCTATAAAAATTTATGGGAATTTCGAAATTTATCAAGTCAAAGAAATGTATGAAATTATCGATATTTATTAGATCATTATTTATAAACTTAACAAAATGTATCGAGCTATCCTAATGCATCGAGTTCTTTCAACTTACAGAGTTGTCGATAATTATTGATCAACTGAAATTGGTCGATTCATCGAATCGAAGTTTATGGAATTTTCAAAATATATCGATTTATCGAAATTTCAATATTTTATAAGTTTATCGAGTTGTCACTGCTAATCGAGTTTTATCGTGTTAACAGAGTGTAACGAGGGTAAATTCCAAGTCCTGCCGAAGTCATACAAACCGTCAAAGATATAAAACTTGTAGTCACGTTTTAGTTCCAAAGTAAAAGATTTTCCGGTAAGTTACTTTTTACGTTATAAGTTAGAAAACCGTGTTAAGTTAGAAAACCGCTAAAAGGCTTTTAAAAACTAGAAAAACTGTCGAATTTCGACAGTAACTGGCACTCTAGTAATAATTATTTCTAAGAGTGTGTTTTTTGTAAAAATTAAAATAAAAAAAAAAAAAATCGGTTGCCCTTACGAACCAGCTCATTCGTATAAATTTAAGCTTTAATAATATAGGCTGTTTAACCATAAACAAAGTAATATTATCTAATAAAAACAAAGTTAAGTGCATGTTATGTAAAAAAAAACAGAGTGTGTGCACACTTTTCATCTCTTTGACGTCATTTTCCGCACGTAAGCATGCTAATTTTCTCGCATTACAACAACCAATAGAAAAATTACGGAAGCAAATTAACATCTGAAACGCATACAATATGCAATGAACAAGCGATAAACCACACGAAAGGAGAGAAAAACCGAAAATCAGATTAAAAAATAAATTTAACACTTTAATCAAAAATTGAGTGTGAAGGCAATTTTTTAAAGACATGGATTTCCGCTGTGAAAATTATTAAATTTATGAATTTAATTTATTCATTGTACGATTATGAATGCAAGAAAGTACAGTGAAGAGAAAATAATTTTACAGCATACATATGGATGTATGTATGCGCAACATCTTTACTAGGTATACTTAATTTTCAATAGAACTTGAATAAAATTCGGCCGAGAGAGCTGAATGTTTCTACATTAAGAGCTCTCTGTAGTTCTCAAGAAAAATCACGAGAAAAATTTTGCATTATTTCTGTTGCTTGAAAAAGTACTTCGCTGTCGTTGTAAATTTTCTTGAAGAAATAAATATACGAACAATTTTTTTTTGAGAGCTGCATACTGATTTAAGAAAATTTGATAGAAGAGAAGTTCTTTTCCACTTAGTGCGTTTATAACAATTTTTGGTTTTTCTTGGCCGCTGCAGACAGACCTTATGCTTGAGTAAAATGTATCTCTTTCATTGATCGTGTTAAAAAAACATAAACTTTAGTTTTGAAGAAGTTGCAATCTTTCCTGGAGCACTGTTGTTCCGAGCCATGTTTTACCGTTATGATATTTATAAAAAAAAAATTATAATTTAACCATTAAAATTGGATTTATATTTTTCCGATCAAATTTAACCGTTATTTTATGATTTAAATTTTTTTGATCAGAATAATCATTATTTTTAACCGACTTTAAAAAAAGGAGGAGGTTATCAGTTCGTCGGAATATTTTTTTTATGCATGTTACCGCATAACTTTGGACCACGTCAACCGATTTCGGAAAGGTAGTGTCTCAGAGGTGGTTCCCATACTAATCTGGTTAAGATCCGATCAGTGGATCATGAGATATATATATATATATATATATTTTATATGAGAATTGAAGTCGGTTTTTTTTGCTAAAAATTACTTGTTGGATTTTTATCTTTCGATCAATATTTGATCGTTAGTTTTAATTTTAATTTTTACGATAATATTATTACCGTTATATTCAGTCTCCATTATAACGGTTCAAAATCATTGAAAATTATAAAAAACCAAATCTAGCGATTATTCTTATCTATATTAGGAATGTGCGATTAATCGATTAAATAACTTTCAAATCAATCATAATCCTGATTAATCAAAAAATTCGATTAACCAGATTCTGGGTAATTACTCTTCACTCATAAAAGATTAATTGAAGACTGTGTAAACTTGTTCATTTCTTGGCAGTTTATTTTCAAAGCAAATGATTTTTTTTTGTAAGAATGTAAAAAAATATCTTTGTAACAAAAATATAATGCCAGGCGGGCACGTTACTACGTTGCTCCTTGAAATAAACATATAATCACTTTTCTGATTAATAAAATGAATTATATTGTGATTAATCAAAATGTACTTAATCGAGAAATTAATCAGTTTGATTAATCAAAAATTACTTTTCTTGTTCGATTAATTGATTAATCGCACTTCCCTAAGCTATATGCTATTTCTCAGATTTATGGTTCCCACGAAAGATGGGGCCGTAGTCTTTTCGCTTTCATGTCAGGAAAATATTCTTCTTTCTGTTGAAATATGTAGTCAGATACTAAATTGGTTTTATTTGCACTAAAGGAAATTATATCGTAATAGCCTATCAATTTTTAATTGAAACCCTTCTTTCTTTTAAGCGATCTGGGGACAAGTGGTGATGCATACATATATAGTATGTATCAATTTTAATATGCGAATCATATATAAATATTTTGGCGAAAAGTTCTAAAAGACTTACGTTTACACCTCGGACATTGTTTAGCTATATTATTACACCGTGCAACAGTAAATTTTAGACACAAAAATATGATTATACTCGCGAAACTATGGGTACTTAGTTTTTCTCTCTGACGTCAGGGTTTTCTTTAAAGGACTTTGAAATTTCAAAAATATGATAATGTATTTAAAAAATTCAGTGCAATGCAGGATAACAATAAGGGTATCATTTAAAGGTAAAAAAATCTGTAGAATTATAACAGAATACATTTTTTGGTGCATAAGGACGAATGGGTATGGAAAATGTCCTTTACAAATATTCTCTTTAAATATCCTTGTAAATTTTCAATATTTATTTTTGAAAATAAATATGAATATTGTTTGAGGACTAATATATGTACACACGACCTCATCATCGAATTTCGTGCTGCAAACTCTATTAACGTAAAAATATAAAATTTCTTAAAAACGCATTTTCAAAGCCTATTCGTCCTTGCACACCAAAAACCTTTATTATTTTGAGATTCTACAGAATTTTCTCTGACGTTTGGTACCCATATTGTTATTCTACATTGCAATAATTTTTTTTAAACAAATTTTTGAATTAATCATATCTTTAAAATTTCAAAATCCTTTGAAAAAACCTGACGTCAGAGTGAAAAAATAAAAACGCCCTTTTACTATATTTGGACCATATTTTCCTGAGTATATCGATTATTTCATGTGTTTTGAAATTATTTTGATTTTGTCGCACGGTGTTATTTTTAAAATGCTTCAATGTGCTTGCGATTACCGAAAGTCATTATTTAAAGTTGATCTACGCTATTTATTAAGAGTTTTCTCCATAACATTTGCACATCACTGTAATTCAACAGTAATAATGAAATCAATGTTGCGAAAATCACAGAGCAAACATTAGTTAAAACAACAAACAGCGGGTGCATAGCGTGTTGCCTTTAAATTCATGAATTTACATCACTTCCAATTCCAAGCGCACTGTACGCATTTCTATTTTTCTTCGTTTACGTTGTAAAATCAACAAAAGTTCAACTCTCAGAAAAGTTTAAACAATCAGTGTTTTTTATCGGCTAAATATGCTTCGCGTAAAAGAGGTTAAAGTTGAATGGGAAATGCTGCATTATGAACATTTGCCTCGAGCCATCTGAATGCAATTTTATTTCATACATATTTTCATCATATTGATATTTCCTGTTCAATTGTAAATTTAAAATTTTTTGCATCTCAAATAGCATTTATTTTATTATATACCCCAACAATAGAGCGTGTTATACATACATATGTACATATGTACATATTTGCAGGTCAATATGCAGCCTTTAAAGCAAAAAAAAAGTTAGAGTAATTCCAATAAATTGCATTTCAACAAAGAATAAATGCCTAGCTTTTGAATATTAATTAAATTCATTTGAGTTTACATATGTATGTACTAGGGATGGCAATCCCGGGATCCCGAAAAATTTGACATATCGAATATTTAGTAAGAACTTGTTTATAAATTTTGTAGTATGATTTTTGTAAATTGCCGTTTTGACTGGAATTAACAAAAGGCTTGAAACTGTACTCTTAAATTGCAGTCTGAGCCTTCTTTGAAGAAGATTTAAATGAATTTACTCATAGCGTCGCTAATGTAAACGAAACAGAGTTTTAAGGAAAAGTTAGATGATTTTATACATCAATTTACTCAAAACTTCCTCAGATTGAAAAACTTATAATTTGTTCGACATGCTAGTAGAAGAAGTTCAAATATTTTGTAATGGAGGAGAAAGGAGTCATTATCTTCAAATGGCTTATGACTACCTTTTGCAAGTTCAGCCTAAAAGTGTTGAGGCCGAAATATGTTTTTCATCAGTAGGCTTTGTGTGTCAAAACTTCAGGTCAAGAGTAGAAGGCTCTGCTTTGAATGCTTTGCTGCTCCTACGAAAACATTTTAAGTGCAATAAAAACAACACCGGCACAAAAAAGGGTGTGTTCTTCTAACCAGACCCACCTACCAACATGTACTTCGACCCGCTGAATCCGATTCTGAGATCCGTTTGACTCGTCCACCTTCAAAATTTCGAGTAAATTGCGGAAAAAATGGCAATTTAAAAAATGTTCTACTTTAAAATTTGACTAATTTAATAAATACCACTAGCTTAAGAGTGCAAAGTTGCCAATTTAAAAATTGTACAGGAGAGGAAAATACTTCTTATAGCAATTTTCTTCAAGTATTTCGCAAAACTTTGAATACAACGTTTTGCCTGTTTAAAGCAAAGCAAAACTCCATACCAATAAGAGGGATTTGAGCTTTATTAAAAGCTTTCGAACTATTTTGGCCTTATCGTGTTTTCAGAGCTTTTTTGGACTTAGCAAATTTTCCTTTCGTTAATATAAACGAGAAAACATTAAAAACAAGGATCTTTACCCTTTTCGAAACGATACATTTTTGATTTATCTAGCCTCCTGTTTTTTGATAAATAGTGAATTTAGCAACTTTTCACTCTAAGCTAGCGATATGTGAGTTTTACAATCAGTTTATCGTAAATTTTAAATAGATTTATTTTATGGTACATATGTTTAAATGCTTTCAGATATTGAATTTTTACTCATATTGATACAAGTTATGACTCAATGTGAATCCCGGGATAAATTCCGGGATCCCGGATTTACTTAAAAAATATCCCGAAATCCCGGGATCACAATTTTCCCCATATTTTGGCATCCCTAGTATGTGAAACATGTATATAAATGCGCGTAAGTAAGTGTGTATGTCGTGTGTGCAAATATTCATAAATAAGTACAAAAAATTCATAGTAAAATATGTACTACAATTTACAGCATTTTCATTGTTTCCTTTAATATCACAAAAAAAGCCTTATTTTATTTGGAAGAAAGAATAGTTTTTAATTTCCAGTCTACCCGGTTTACTGATGCCCGTATTAAGCCGATTTTTAAAGCATTGTTCACGAAGGATTCTGTTTTTTTCTGCTTTTGACATGTGGCTTCACGAAAAATCGGACTACAATGGATTCTGCGATAGCTCCCAATGTGGCTCTGTAATTTTTGTGCCTTAAAAAAGTCTACGTTCGGGCGAAAATGAATCGCCTTTATATAGTCAATAAAGTATACTTAGTTGTTGACTAGCGAGATTGAAAGAAATGTGTGTATTAATAATAATAATAATAGAATGGCGCTTACACATATGATAGTGTTTGGCCGAGCTTCTCCTC
Source organism: Rhagoletis zephyria (assembly GCF_001687245.7). NCBI lineage: Eukaryota > Metazoa > Arthropoda > Insecta > Diptera > Tephritidae > Rhagoletis > Rhagoletis zephyria. Next base: position 8,145 of record NW_016176314.1, read on the forward strand.
CGATTTGTGGCGTGCGCTTTGATGCTGAGAAATACATTCATACAGACCATTGCCTACCGAGAAACGACCGCTATTAGAAAAAAACATTCTTGTTTTTTTTTTTGATGTTGGGTTGAAACGAGCTTGAACCCAGGCCCTGCGGAGAGGACGCGCACGCTATTACCCACTACACCACAGCGGCCCAACATAAAACCAATTTTAGGCTAAAATTTTATTCTAATATCAAATCTGAGCAACTTGATATCAATACATTGTAAAAAATGGCATTTTAGATTTGTAAATTTTAATGCTCTCACCCCTTGAGATTGTTCTATATCGAAAAAAAATGTTATCCCCGTTTTTTTTCGAAATCAAAAAATATTTAAAGGTCGCTCAAAGCGCTCGAAGTTTTATATGTACTTTATATGGGGAAAAAGAATTTTTCGTAGTAATGGTATAGAACCCTTGACAATACATATTTATTTCGATCGGGAACTCTGTTTCGCTTTAGGGGTCTTCCAATAATAATACCCAATTATTTATTTTAAAATTTTATGGGTTCTTTTATGGGATCCCCTTTTTTATTTTTTGGAGTTTTTAGGAGTTCTATAAAAAATATTTAATATTAAAATATGGATAAATAAACAGTTGGGAATCATTACTGGAAATCTCCTGAGGAGAAACGAAGTTTTCCAACTAAAAAAGTGGGTTTTCTAGAATTCTATACCATTTCTACAAAAAACTGTTTTTCCACATAAAATACATACATGGAAAATTTTGAGCGTCTTGAGCAATCTCTAAATATTTTTTTATTTCAAAATAAGAAAAAAAAAATAGTATAGTTTTTTTCTGGTATAAAGAAATCCTAGGGGTGCGAGCAGTAAAATTCCGACTTTTTTGGACCACCTTAATGTATATACATTGATATTTTCTGTTTGGTCCGATGCATAAATTTTTCAAATTTACATGGAACAGCAACAGTACTATTGGACGATTTACTGACTGAATGAGTAATTGCAGCAGCATAGTACATTTTACGAAAAAATAAGCAAAAAAGAGAGAATAAAAGAATAAAAAACCATAAATTAAACGACCACAAAACTTCAAACCAATTTCTCGGTGTTCACACTTATTTCCAAGCAAACACCCACTGGGAAAATAGGTAAGCACCTTCCGAGGTAAGCCATGTTTTC
>NW_016176315.1:0-9315 GCF_001687245.7 Rhagoletis zephyria
ATATGTTCATATTTACCTCGCATAATGAACCGGAGTAACCCAGCGGGCAGATACACTTAAACTTTCCAATCAAGTCCACGCATTCGCCACCATTGCGACACGGTGAATTGGCGCATTCATCTATGTCAGTTTCACAGTCGCGACCTAAAAACAAGTAAAGACAATACATTATATGAGTAACATTTTCGCAACAAAATCAAATATTTTTGCAAAAATTGAAAGCATTCCAAATCGTTATAATAAGCCGTAAAGGCAAGCGAAGTCAACTAACTGTCTCGCTACACCAGCTTTCTGATCACTTCAAGTGTTTGTTATACTTTCAAATCATTTTTGTATTTGTTTTATACAGTTTTATGCATTAATAAATATTAAGATTTGTCTATTTTATTTAATTCGCCACTCACCCGTAAATCCAGTTGCGCATGCGCAGTGGTAGTCATTCACCAAATCTATACAGGTCGCCCCGTTTTTGCATTGTCCCACGCAATCGTCAAGATTCTGCGCACACGTTGGTCCACCCCAGCCCTCGAGGCAAATACATGAAAATGAACCGGGCAGATTGAGGCATTGTTGCGCATTTATGCACGGACCCACGGTGCTGGTCATCGCTGCTTGTGCACCCGCACCATTGGCCGTGGCATTACCTGCAGCTGCTGCTGCTGCTTGCGATTGAAGTGCTGCCTTGGCGGCTGCCGTTGCAGCTGTGGACGATGACGCAGCACTTATGGCGGCAATCAACGCCGCCGAAGAGGTCGCTGATGAAATCGCATCGGCTAACGTTCCACCGACATTGTTGCTGCTGGTTGTCGTATAGTGAATCTCGCATTCATTTACATCAATTTGACATACATCGCCTGTCCACTCAGGAGGACATTCACAGCGAAAGCCGCCGATTAGATCGATGCAAGTGCCACCGTGTTCGCAGGGACCGCCAGCACACTCGTCGATATCTGTGAGGTGAGAGATGGAAAGGAAGAAGAAGCGGAGTATAGAGCAAAAGGAAGGAATGAGTTGAGATTTCTTTCTAGTATAACTATTGCATTGTTCATTTGATTCGAAGTAGAGATAAAAAAATGGCTTTAGTGTTTCAACTGGAACTAAATACGTATGTAAGTACATGCATGTGTGTTATTGCTCTTGTAGCTTAATGTAAAGTTGCGCATGCCTTTAAGATGTACCAGATCGCATGGGTGATGCTTGAATGATGTGGCAGCTATGAGATCTTTGCTGCAGTCAGCTAGGAAGCTGCAAATCAAGTGCTCGCTGCATACATATCTACATACATATGTTTAATTTTGTTCACATAAGTACTTTCATGTACTTATGCATCTTCACAGCGAGACATTTTTATCTGTTGTTGGAAATCGTATGTTTGCATTTACGCTAGTTTTTTGTTTCTGTCATTGAAGTGTGTTGTGGCTCCTTGTGCTATCTTTATTTGATTTTTACCTTTGTAACAGTAAGTAGGCGTGTGTTTACATTTCTTACTCTATGTAGTATTACACAATTAAGAATACTATTCTCTTTCGATTTCGATTTGCGATAGGCAAATTTTTGTAGGAATTCATTCAAGTGCTCGATGCGAGATTTGAAATGCTTGAAAAGCGAGTTAGCGTTTGTGGGGAATAGATTGGGGATGAAGGGAATGACAAAGAGCTCTTATGCCTAGTTCTAGTTTTAATTATTTTAGTAGCAGCGAAGTGAAGTATCATCGACTGTTCGTGGGTATCAAACTTCTATGAAAAAAGCCGGTAGGCGCTACTGTGAATGCAGCACGAGAATCCTTAGGTGGATGTACATCATGATACTACAACATAGGTTTGGGCCTCAATAACTACTCCAGCCATTATGAAATATATGGTCACACTCCCGCCGTTAGCACAGGGGGTAATTCAGTAGCTGAAGCCTCTAGACGTAACAATTGAGCACGCGGCTAAACGATGGAGGGGGTTTTGGAAGAGGAAAGGGCATATACTAGTTCCCGTTAGCTCCACTCCCAGTAAGAGAGTACAACATCCTACCCAACAAGCAGTTTATAGTAGTGTGCTACATACGCGATCAGTCCAACAAGCTCTTCCTTGAGAAGGAGCCCTGGCGCGTCAGAAGGCATCTTTTCGAGTAGACGGACGCAGTCCACATATATATATAAGAACTGCTGTACACGAAGGCGTACAGATAAGCCATCAACGGCATTCCTAGAGAGTGCATCATCACTTTCTGTCTTAGGAGCACAATCTCCACTTACCGAAACAATAAGCTTTAGCTGCCANCACGGGCGCAGTCCATATCTATATAAAAGAACTGCTGTACACGAAGGCGTACACAGAAGCCATCAACGGCATTCCTAGAGAGTGCATCATCACTTTCTGTTCTCTCGTCGCATGAATACCGTCTTAGGAGCACAATCTCCACTTACCGAAACAATAAGCTTTAGCTGCCACGAGAGACTTGTGCTACTCTGGCCCAGTTACGGTCTGGATACTGCAGTAGTCTGAAGTCCAACCTATCCTACCTATAGGGACATTCCTCCCACGACTTCAGTCCCCCCTTCATATGCCCACGCATGCAACTCTCCGTCTGATCCAACTTCGTCGAAACAGCACGTTTCCTGGACCAATCNACGAGAGACTTGTGCTACTCTGGCCCAGTTACGGTCTGGATACTGCAGTAGTCTGAAGTCCAACCTATCCTACCTATAGGGACATTCCTCCCACGACATCAGTCCCCCCTTCATATGCCCACGCATGCTCCTCTCCGTCTGATCCAACTTCGTCGAAACAGCACGTTTCCTGGACCAATCGTTCGATGAGCTTGACGATGATTGATGAATGAATCGATTTTGGCGGGGCTTAGTAGTGCTGCTACAACAATAACAACCCAAGACGATGCTATTTTAGAAGAAGTTGAGAATAGAAGTGTATAGCAAAGCAGGATGAAGCGCCTCCATCTTAGAAAAGCGTCTCCATATTAGTGTTCTAGAATGACACACAAACTCCTCGAAAACTCACGAGGGCATAAAGGCAGGAGTCCATGNCGCCTCCATCTTAGAAAAGCGTCTCCATATTAGTGTTCTAGAATGACACACAAACTCCTCGAAAACTCACGAGGGCATAAAGGCAGGAGTCCATGGCACCAGAGCTAAGAAATCTCTACCAAGTCTAGGCCCTCAACCAAAGTATGAGCCACCACAATCAGCTAATTGTCATTCTCTGTGATAGCCGGACGCCACTCAAAGCACTTTCGAAGCAACATCGGCGATAGTTTTTGAGTGCATAGATAAACTTGACACCCTTGCAATTCACAGTAGCAGCCACATACTTACTATCCGTTCCAGACCACAGGGGAATAAAGGGAAATGAGATACACACTATCCAGGAATATGGCGGCCATAAGCCCATTACGGTCTGGTATTTTTTTTTAGCTCTTTTTGCTTATTTTTTCGGAATTGAGTTTCGGTTCCGTTAGAACCTTTTTTCTGATCTTGTAAGAACCGGACCGGTTGGTTCTCCAAAGAACCCGGATGTCCGGTTCCGGTTGCTCGGTTCTGTGCATCACTATTCAATATTCTTCTCGTAGCTTGTACTTAGCCTGCTGATATTTTATTGTTTGCCTAATGGACCCCACCACACTACGAAGCCATAGGCAAGGATTTGGCTTTGTGGCGGGGGTGTATGCAAACATCACAGGTTTCGGTTTCGAATTCCAGCTTCCACCGAAGATCCAAGTATAATAAATGACACAAGCCCGCTATAGGCATTTCTCAGCTTAACCTTTCAGTTAAGTTTAGTGCCGTGTACCACTTTCTACAGAGATATTTTTTAATGCACATCACGTGAATGTCACGAAATTACATGAATAGGTCAATAACAGAAGAATTTACCTTTGTCTACCGTCTGTAGGCCCTTACTATTATTCATTATTATTTGAGCATAAATTAGCAATCGCACACGAGTACTTTTCTTTCGTTGAAAATTTCAATAGTTACGAAAATTTGATATTTATCTTTGGTATATAGTAAACGTTTTGTCATGTTTAATTTCGTTATTTGCCATACTTTTTAACGCTACAGTGTCGCTACAAAAGTCAAAGAAATATCTGTATTTACAAACTCATTGAATGCCACTTACAGAATCTTTATGGACCACAACAGCAAGTCAAAGTCTCATTTCAGTTTTACAAGAAAATGAATGAAGAAAAATTTGTAATTTTTAATGCTTCACTAGCACTTGCGTAGGCAAATATTTTAAGCACACGCAGCTATGCGGGCAGCAGAGAAATCTTCAAGTCCACATGCACACAGCTACATACCCATAGTTTGTGCAAATAAAGTTAAGCAAATTCAGAAGAATAATAAAAAAAACTCATGAAATGGTACTAGTAAGCACACTTTGACTATAAGCAACAACAAATCGTAAGTATGTACTCCACCATAAAGCAAAAATGCTTTTAACACCTTCTTGACAAGACCCTCTCATTTGTCATAAGCGCACACAAAAAGTTTTCTGTTAACATGCACACACATCCGTGCATACTATTTATGCCTCTAAAGAAATTGTGCTAAGGTGGTAAAGTGGTAAAGAAGAGGCAATCAACTAGTGGAGACCAAGTGTGAAGTAGGAACAAAGACAAGCTTACGTTTGGCGTTGTTGAATCTATGTATGTATATATGTGGGAATGTGTGCCTATACGTGCACAAAGTTAAAAAAGTTCAGGTGTATTTTATTTTCAATGAAAAGAAAAACAAATGTAATGGCTTGGAGACGAGAAGTTTTCGTTTGCTTAACGCTTCAAGCGAGTCCACTTGTAATTCGTACAAATCGTTTTTAAAGACACATCAGCCAGTCAGCCGTGCTAGTCGCAAGCGGCATGTTACATTTTTGTGTCATTTTTGGTACTACACAGAGAAAATTGGCGTGCAAATTTTTTCAAGTATTTTTTATTATTATTTTTTTTTTTTAATTTAAAATGAAGTAGCTGTCAAGCCCGAAGGCAAGAAAAAGATACATTTTAAATATGTGACACGATTGACGTATGAATAATACATATTACGAGTATTATAAGAAGCTTTCAAGAACTTTAAAGCGAGCTCATAAAAATGATATGTCTCAGTTACCGCAACCTGCGCGTTTTATACTAGGAAACTATTATTTCGTTACAGATATATAGCAGTGCTGTGACGAGTCCTATGCCTATGATCTCCTGTGCTCTTCTGTCACTATGCTACCAGAACCTCAAATAAATATGTTCGGTTACTGTTTGTTTGCAGATTAAAAGAAAAATTACTCCCCCAAAGCTTTAAGGAGACCTTGTGTGCTTTAAGATAGAGAGAGATTCGACATTCTTCTGTCAGATTTTAGCATACATATGGGTGTTTCTATAATGTCGGACGTAACATTCGAATGACTTTAGAGTTAAATACATAATTACAAGAAAACGGAAGTCTCCTTATAAAAAAAATTGAATATCTATATATAGGCTGTCCCATTTTTTGCATACTGCACGTGGTATAGTTACAGAACCCCAGCTTCTCCGGTGTAGTTTGTATTGAAGCCCTCAGTATACCAAATGTGGCTTTCCTTCTGTGTCTTAGGTTGTTCATTGTCGCTGTCGGTTCTCTTCAGGGAAAATATCGTAAAGTTACGTAGGAAGTTAAACCTCGGACGGTGCAGGCACACTAAACTCAAGCACAGTCCCCCATTTTATAGTCTTGAGATTGTATGGGTAACTAGCTTAAAATCTTTCAAACTGGTTGCAGGAATGAGCCTTGCTGAAGGAAGTAGACAGCGAAGACAAGTCTAAAGAGCTTGCAGAGCTACGGTGGGTGTTGTCTATGTTACGCCAGTGATAAGCGTGACCGGTGTGAACTCTATTTATGATTTCTTCCATCAGGTGGGCAGGGCATAGATTACGATGATACATGTTGCTAATTCGGATTTGATGCTACAGTACCTTCTAGTTTCTGCGCAGAAATACTGTGGGCGGCTTAGAACACCCGACTGATGAGGGTAATTTTTTGTAGCGCAGCTGAAGGGTCGGTATGACTATAGTGCGTCTGTTAGTTTCCTCTGTATCTTTGAGATGTATCTGATCACAGCTTATTGTAATTATAGGGGCAGGGATCGCCACTCGTAACATGCCTCGAATGATGTGATTAGAAAAGGCAGCTGATGTGGAAGTATTTTTTGAAGATGAGCTGGGTAGATACCATCTGCTGCAGGACACTGAAGGTAGCGGATGAAGATATGAATTACCATATTTTATTCTAATCAAATAGGCGGGGCCTTCTTATACCAATCTGGGTATGGATACTTCAGTTTGCGCTCAGTGGTAAGCAGCCAGGCAAATTAAACTCGGCTAGCAAGTTCAGAGATTTATTATAACCGTGCATGAATACTCTATCAATTCTTTCCAGGACACCTATTTCATTAGTGAGTGCTGTTACCAGTTCTCTCTATAACGAGTTTTATTTCTCTGCTGAGGTGAGTGCCCGTATTTCTTTAAGCCCCTCTAATTTCATCAAAGTATTCAGTGAAGGGAATATTTGTATTTTTCGCCGGTTTTTTTGTAAGCTCAACTAGACAGGTTGTTGTTTCAACAGGGAGTGTTTGAGTTGAGTGGCTTCTGAACAATTTTTAAAAGAGTTCAAGGTCCTTGGTTAGAATTGGAACTTTCCAGAGAGTGTTGCAAAAGTTCGCGCATCTACATAGACACGGAGAAAAAAATTTATGATTCTGTGATTGAAATTCCTTTCCATAAAATTGCATTAAATCCAACTAGTACTCGGTATATATGTATGCTTCTGAAAGAAACTTCTTCTATAAAAATAACGTGTCACGGTGTTGTGGTCGAACAGCTCGATCGATTTTTTTGAAATTTTCGGTGTACATTTGGTAGATATGAGAATAGGGCGTAAAACGTATTTGGTAGTTATTGGCAGAGGGGGCGTGGCACCACCCATACAAACCGGATTTTTCATCCTACATATCTCTGGAACTATTCATAGTAGAGTACTGGAACTTAGTATTGAGATATATAAAATCAGTTTAATGCACGTGGAGAAAAATTGGAGCTTTTTGAAAAAGGGGCGTGGTGCCTTCAAAACGTACGTATATTTTTACATATCTTTGTATGAATTTATTTATAACTCTTCTGTACGTGTGTTTCTGAGTGAGCTCCTCCTAAATAACCAACTGATTTTAGCAGAATTTTTTGAGTGTGGTTCTTGAGTCAAGCTATTACTACTGCTATTACTGGTATTTATGATCCAATTTAGCTTGCATTCGAGACGGTGAGAGAAATATTATTGCGTAAAAGAGGCGCCAGGCGGCGCTGGAGTTGAGTTATTACTAAAAATCGTCAACTGAGAAAAAGCACAGTGAATGTCCGATTACGTCGGCTTGCTGAACCACAGAGTATGTTGAACTCGCGTGTGTTCCGATTGGACCAATGGATGTGTACCAATATTACTATGAAGTAGGGCCCAACATCTTTTTACAAAATTTGCATTCCGGTATGATTGGCCTTAGCTGTAGGATGGCTATTTAAGTCTGCTGAAATGGAATGTTGTATTTCCTAATACTTAAATAGTACCAGGTCAGTTTTGACTTCGCTTAAGCTCGGTCACACTTCCGTTTCCCAGCCGAGAAAACATGAGAGCCATAGATGATGATTGTAATGTCAGCTGAATTAGCTGTAGCATAGCTGCTTGTAAGTAGACATATGATAATGTGTAACTTTCTTTTGGTAGATTTTCTTGTGTAAACTTGAAAAAAAACACGACAAAAAATTGTGTGTTACAAACTTGTTCAAATATGTTTTTTTTTGTTAGTATGAAATTGTGTAATACCTCTCACAAAAACATGGCACTTCATTCAGCAGAAAATTTCTGTGCGTGTAAGCTCAAAAGTGTCTCATTAATTATTCATAACGAATACTTCCATTCAACTAATAGCAATGCATGCAATACATCACACCTCAAGTATGTACATATATACATATGAGCTTTTAAGCATCGCTTTAGCTCTTACTCTGCAATGCGACAAAAATCTTAAACGAACAAAATTTGTTCGGTTTTATCTTGATGCTGCCAACGCTGTTATGCCAGTGCTATTTCCACGCAATGTTTGTCAACATACTTCATGCTTGTGGCATCTTCAGCGAATGCCAGTGATGCATTTCCTTGCAACAATGGGCAGCAAGTCTTCTATTTAGTATGTAGAATGCTTAAAATAAACCCAAAGTTTGTTTGCAGTTAGCCTCACTAAAACGGCGGTAAGATAAAGGCTAAAGTGCGATTGTCACACAGTTAGCTTGCATTCGGCCTGAACCATCTTGCACTCGTACATTAAATGGACAATTAGTCATACGTGGCAGTACGCATGTCACTGTTTATATATTAAATGTGCAGGCTACCCATGTATGTGCGTTTACGCGTCGATTATATGCGCGCTTTAAAGAATTTAAGTGCACAAGCGCTAAGTAACACCTGTTTGCATTCGAAATGCATGCATAGAGTGCATTTAATTTCTGATCTTAATGCAGCTCCTTACTTTAATCCACACATTATCTGAAATTTTTGACTACATTCACTTGCGACACGAAGTATTATAAATGCCCAATATTGCGCGGAGGTTATTGCAAGTTTGTTGCTTAAGTCTTTTGTTCGGCTGAGAAAAGGTAGTAAAATTTCGTTTGCAAATAACGAGAGAAATGAAATCAGCGCAAGCCATTAGTATGTGATTAGTTATGCTAGCAGGTGTTATTCGAACTGTAAAAAAATACATAGTTGTTGTTGTTGATGGGCCATGCAACATTGCAGTTTAGAGGCGATTACGTACAAGACACGAAAACCTGGCTGAGAGAGTGAAAGGAAAGCAAAGCGCTTGGCAGTTTAGCATAAAGACGCGCGTAATTGCAAATTATTAACAATTCAAATGTTTTTGAATGCTAGTACATAATAAAAACCTATGCAAACGAGACAGTTAACACAAGCAAAGGCCTTACAAAATCGTACGAATTTAGCATAATTAAAGCGACGCACATGCTTCAAATATTCGAGACACTGCTTTTAGGCATCACGTACATTGCACTGCTTTTACTGCAGAATGTGCTGGCTCGGAGGCAATTACGCGCTTTTCATTTGATTCCACTTTTCTGCATTAATTTAATTTTAAACCACAGACAGCGCTCTGTCTACATTTTCTTGTGCTAAATTTTTCTGTATATTTTTTTTCACTTACCAGCCCCAAAGCCGCAGCTTACCTGCTCGAACGCTCGCTCACTAGTTCGATCGTTCAAGTCAATGCGACTAATAGA